>NW_020955393.1:528349-539582 GCF_003031625.1 Empidonax traillii | reverse complement strand
AAAAAAAAAAAAAGAAAAAGAAAGAAACATCTGCAGTACATCAATGGGAAAAAATGTTTAAGATGCTATTAACTGCTCAACCTGTCTTATGCTGGATTTCTGCATAATTATGTTACAGAGGAGGGGGGAAAACAGATGTTGAATAAAGATTGAAAATAAGAAAATGAGAGACTTTTTTTAAAAAACAGTAGTTGTGCTTGCTCTCAGCTAGACATTTTTGGCAAGACTTTTAGACAACAATCTATTTCGCAAATTCATTGCCCATTTCTGCAAGATTAATGTAAAACAAAATGTTTCTTTTTAAGTCTGATCAGCTGAACAATTATACAGCTCCAATAATCCCCAAGTCAGTCTTTCAAGAAAGCAGCTGAATGTTTCCTCAAGCAGTTTCATAAATTAGATTAAATGAATATGATATCAGGTCAGAAACCCTGTAAGCTCTTTTCCTGGGAAGTTGTTGATAGCTTATGTAATTAGTTGTTATTTTCATCTGTTGCAAATATCCAAATAATCCATACGAGATACATTTTTCACAATCTTTACTGAATAAATACCACCAAACTATGCTTTTATGTTTTTCTGTGTTTCTCACGCTTGTGTCGTGCTTTAAAGCAAACTAAACCATAATTTTTACAGAATATCTCTTGGTTTTTTTCCTCCAGAGTTGATATTTTCTGGCACTGAGTTTGAATGCATTATGAAATTGCTGTCTGGATAGGGCTTTCTGAAAAAGGGAGCTGAAACTACATGTAGTCACTTCAGTAAATCATTCGCACACTGCTACACTGTATGCTCCATTTTACCCTGAGTAGATTATTTATCTGAGAGTTATTCCTGAATACACTTTGCAGTGGCCCTTAGTTAAAAGTATTTTGTGCTTTAATGCAACTACCACCCTTTTTGAGACATGGCTATTCAGAAGATTGAGACAAAATCAGAGGCAATTTTGGAAGAGGGATTCGGATGTGAAATGAATCCTTTCTCCAAAGATTTAATTTTTCTTCTTGTTAACTAAAAATATTTTATTTTTCAAGCATTCCCGACTTTGCTTTCCTTTGCTATCCTCACCCTACATACCATCACAAGTAGACTTCAATCTGTTGATCTGCTTCTTTCAGGTGAGCAAATACTTCATCTGTTAGCTGTCTTATATTTTGGTCCAAAATTTACATGTGAGATTATAAAAATGTGTAGGGTTTGTTTTTTGAAAAGTCACTGCTTAAAAACTCTCATATCAGAACTTGATAGAACATTATTTCTTGAAGAAATAATTACTTGCAAGTAATTTGTTGAAGAAACTGCATATTTGTATTAATCTTATATTCAAGAGATTTGAATATAAATTTCCTCTGAAAAAAACTGTTCAAAATTATATCACTGTCTTATTCTATGCTTCTCTCCTGATAGAGTTTCTAAAAGAAAGCATGCCATTTGAAAGAGGTATAGACGTATAAAAAAGACTGTGAGAACCTGTCTTACTTTGGGTATGTGCTGTGTGCATGCACATTTTCTAAATACTTTCTTATTACACATCCTTAGTGTAATTTCAGGTGAATAATAGTAGCTCAGTGTTATAGTATATTTAAAACTCTAGCTACATCCTTATCACGAATCTCTACAGGAAAGCACTGGTACCCACGGGTACCAGTGGGTTGATGGATCTGTCTGTGTAATCAGAAAATATCTTTCTTATTATTCATTTTTTGCCACAGATAAGCCATAAAATGAAGGCAGCAGATTGATGGAGGTTTAGGTTTTCTGCTCTTGTTTTAAATAGTAGATGTAGAACAGGTTCTTCTATTTTATAGCCTGAAGCTGAGCTGTCAACATAAAAGATGTACGGACTTAATACCTGAGAGCTGGGTAGAAGAATGACTTCCCACTTTTTTTTAGAGCAGATTAAACACTGCACAATATAGCTCATTACTATCTCGTGTAAATTTATTGAAAAGGCAGTTTTTGCTAAAGCATGAAATACTTTGTCTTTTTATTACCTACTTTACTGCAAGACACAAACTTCAGCTCAGAATGAAAAAGTTTTTAATTTATAACCTTCCTGTTCGTGTTGGGAGATATTGTATACCTGACCTGCTTGAAACCCTGCTTTTTGCTTGTGTGAGTGCATGTGACTGAGTCCATGTCTCACTTGGTGTCACGTAAATGCAGTCAGTATACAATTATGAGTTTATCAGATTTGGAGATTCTGTGCCCTATTTTTAGTTCTGGGAGCCCCCGGTGGTCCAGGGGAAAATACACTGCACTGTCACTGCAGAGACCCGGGTTCGATTCCCGGTTGGGGCCACTCCCCGGGCAGATGGAGCTCGTTAGCCCTGTAAGGCAACCCATCTACGTCCTGAGGACCTCGCTGCCACCGTCCAAGCGTGCTTGGCCCCGGCAGATGAACCTCAGGATTAAAGGGTGGGCTCAGTTCCGCGCACACTGTGTCTCACCTAAAAAATCCAATGCGCAGGCTGGAAGGTGGAAAGACCTTCCCCGGTTCTTCGTTCGCGAAGAGACTGGCCATATTATTTAGTTCTGGATATTATTTTTTCAATGAAAAAGTAAAATTGTGTGNAAAAAAAAAAAAAGAAAAAGAAAGAAACATCTGCAGTACATCAATGGGAAAAAATGTTTAAGATGCTATTAACTGCTCAACCTGTCTTATGCTGGATTTCTGCATAATTATGTTACAGAGGAGGGGGGAAAACAGATGTTGAATAAAGATTGAAAATAAGAAAATGAGAGACTTTTTTTAAAAAACAGTCGTTGTGCTTGCTCTCAGCTAGACATTTTTGGCAAGACTTTTAGACAACAATCTATTTCGCAAATTCATTGCCCATTTCTTCAAGATTAATGTAAAACAAAATGTTTCTTTTTAAGTTTGATCAGCTGAACAATTATACAGCTCCAATAATCCCCAAGTCAGTCTTTCAAGAAAGCAGCTGAATGTTTCCTCAAGCAGTTTCATAAATTAGATTAAATGAATATGATATCAGGTCAGAAACCCTGTAAGCTCTTTTCCTGGGAAGTTGTTGATAGCTTATGTAATTAGTTGTTATTTTCATCTGTTGCAAATATCCAAATAATCCATACAAGATACATTTTTCACAATCTTTACTGAATAAATACCACCAAACTATGCTTTTATGTTTTTCTGTGTTTCTCATGCTTGTGTCATGCTTTAAAGCAAGCTAAACCATAATTTTTACAGAATATCTCTTGGTTTTTTTCCTCCAGAGTTGATATTTTCTGGCACTGAGTTTGAATGCATTATGAAATTGCTGTCTGGATAGGGCTTTCTGAAAAAGGGAGCTGAAACTACATGTAGTCACTTCAGTAAATCATTCGCACACTGCTACACTGTATGCTCCGTTTTACCCTGAGTAGATTATTTACCTGAGAGTTATTCCTGAATACACTCTGCAGTGGCCCTTAGTTAAAAGTATTTTGTGCTTTAATGCAACTACCACCCTTTTTGAGACATGGCTATTCAGAAGATTGAGACAAAATCAGAGGCAATTTTGGAAGAGGGATTCGGATGTGAAATGAATCCTTTCTCCAAAGATTTAATTTTTCTTCTTGTTAACTAAAAATATTTTATTTTTCAAGCATTCCCGACTTTGCTTTCCTTTGCTATCCTCACCCTACATACCATCACAAGTAGACTTCAATCTGTTGATCTGCTTCTTTCAGGTGAGCAAATACTTGATCTGTTAGCTGTCTTATATTTTGGTCCAAAATTTACATGTGAGATTATAAAAATGTGTAGGGTTTGTTTTTTGAAAAGTCACTGCTTAAAAACTCTCATATCAGAACTTGATAGAACATTATTTCTCGAAGAAATAATTACTTGCAAGTAATTTGTTGAAGAAACTGCATATTTGTATTAATCTTATATTCAAGAGATTTGGATATAAATTTCCTCTGAAAAAAACTGTTCAAAATTATATCACTGTCTTATTCTATGCTTCTCTCCTGATAGAGTTTCTAAAAGAAAGCATGCCATTTGAAAGAGGTATAGACGTATAAAAAAGACTGTGAGAACCTGTCTTACTTTGGGTATGTGCTGTGTGCATGCACATTTTCTAAATACTTTCTTATTACACATCCTTAGTGTAATTTCAGGTGAATAATAGTAGCTCAGTGTTATAGTATATTTAAAACTCCAGCTACATCCTTATCACGAATCTCTACAGGAAAGCACTGGTACCCACGGGTACCAGTGGGTTGATGGATCTGTCTGTGTAATCAGAAAATATCTTTCTTATTATTCATTTTTTGCCACAGATAAGCCATAAAATGAAGGCAGCAGATTGATGGAGGTTTAGGTTTTCTGCTCTTGTTTTAAATAGTAGATGTAGAACAGGTTCTTCTATTTTATAGCCTGAAGCTGAGCTGTCAACATAAAAGATGTACGGACTTAATACCTGAGAGCTGGGTAGAAGAATGACTTCCCACTTTTTTTAGAGCAGATTAAACACTGCACAATATAGCTCATTACTATCTCGTGTAAATTTATTGAAAAGGCAGTTTTTGCTAAAGCATGAAATACTTTGTCTTTTTATTACCTACTTTACTGCAAGACACAAACTTCAGCTCAGAATGAAAAAGTTTTTAATTTATAACCTTCCTGTTCATGTTGGGAGATATTGTATACCTGGCCTGCTTGAAACCCTGCTTTTTGCTTGTGTGAGTGCATGTGACTGAGTCCATGTCTCACTTGGTGTCACGTAAATGCAGTCAGTATACAATTATGAGTTTATCAGATTTGGAGATTCTGTGCCTTATTTTTAGTTCTGGATATTATTTTTTCAATGAAAAAGTAAAATTGTGTGAGCTTCAGAAAACCATATGCCCCCTATCAAAACTGCATTGATAGAGCACTACATATTTTGCAGAGGGAACAGAGGAAGAGAAACATGAACAGACAAAGAAAAAATCAAGATGAGAAACAGAAGATGGAATAATAAAAAAAAAAAAAATAAAAGTAATTATTAAATAATCTATTTCTTTTAACATGTTTGGCAACAATTTATATTTCACTAAGGCAAATATATTTGCAGCAGCAATTTCTCTTGTTTAACATTATAGACATACATATATATTTCTAAAATGAGTTCCTCTAGATGTGCATAAGATAAAAAGTCCTGCTGTGTTCATTTGAGCTTACCTCCTTTTGACTAAAACTCTGGATGTGTGGAACAGCTTCAGTTAGGCCTTAGCTAGAGTTAGTTTTGTGCATCTTTTAGAATTCACCACATTTCTTTTTTTCTCATAAAGAAGAATTAATTCTTTATTTCAGATTATGGAAGTGATTACAGCTGTGTAATTTTACTATATATTTATGACAAAACCAATACTGGTAAAACACTCTTCAAGTTAAAAATCTGCTGAAATGCCCTCTGTCCAGAGTTTACTGGATAAATAACATTTTTTCCCCCAGTTTTGCTTAATATCAGTTTAAAAAAAAAAAAATCAAACAAAAACATACCCAACAGAGGTGAGCTTAACCAATGTCATTGGAATAAGTTAAGCATGAAGGGATTTGTGACCTAGTGAGGGAAAGAAAATGTTTTATAGAATGGACTGTAAGATTTTTATGATCATATATTCTTTATTGATTTTATTTTGATTTTAATAGGATTAGTTTTAGGAAAAGCAAATATTTACCAAACATTCCCTTTACTGCATGCTTGCCAAAACATGCATATATATATATGCACTTTTAAATTTTTGCTTGTGCTTTGAATTCTTCAGAATGACCTATTGAAAAATGTTCCATTTTAAAAGGTTGGGTTTTTTCTACTCATGTAGAAAATGACACGCTTAAGCTCGCTAGGTTTAAAGATTGTTGACCTGAAAAGTTATATCAATGTTTCCTTTTCTTGTTTAAACTGAACTTGGATGCTACTTAATTAAAACTGTATCCAAATAAGTGATATTTATTGTTGGCTGGAGGTTTATAATACAGTTCATGCTGGAGGAGGGAAAGCCTAAACTTGCAACTCTGCTTTAGAGAGACAATTCTCAGCAGTATTTCCTCAGTTTTTGGCTTTTTCTCCTAATATGTATGTTTTGATCTGACAGAAATACATTGGCCTCTTGTGGTTAATTTTTGTCTTGTAATCTCTTGAAACTTCCTTCTTGTCCTTTGCTTCCAGTGCAGGAGTATAGAAACTAATCTGCTCAATTTTTTAAAGTAGCACTAGGAGATCTTTTTTTCTTAAGGAAGGGGTAGGAATTCTTTAAGCAATTTAAATTAGTTTCTTCTTGATTGGTGTAGGATGATGTGATTTTCATTAATCATGTGTGAGTGTGTTGTTGTGTGATGTAACACAGCTGGGCACAACAAGCTGGAGCATGTCTTCCAAGAAATTTCAAAACTGCTTTCTTGAAAACTGCTGTGAGAGAAATAGCACATTTTTGTAGCAAAAGTGATTAATCAAAACAGGACTTTCCCTAACACAGTAACAAAAAGAAATCAATTAAATGCCAGTTCTGCAGCTCTGCTCATAATCACTGACAGAATTCTTTGCAAAATGTCTTATTATAGAAGACTGTATTTAGGGTAGGGAACCAGTATTTTCAAATGTTTCTGCCAAAAGAGGGTAACCTACATCTATATTTATACGTTTGGAATGCAATTTTGATCCACATTCATACACCTAATTAGCAAAGGCATTCAGATCAAATGTAAATATCTACATAAGCATGCACATTGATGTTGACTCTCTTCAGTAGGATTCCATATACTATAATGGGAAGTTAGACACCTATTCTGCATATGGACACCTTCCTTGGAGGCATGCAAGTATCAGAGTTTGAGGCTATGTCCCTCTTACGTTCCTTGTGAGGTGTAAATGTCTGTACCTGTCTGTATAAACAACACAGAGCAGTACTGTACGTTGAGTGAAAGCGTCTTGAGTTATTTCAGTGTCAGAGTCAACCTGGTCATATTCGTAAATTTTTTGACTAGCATAAGCTATTTCTCAATAAGCAGTCATTTAAACATATTTTAGATTGATTTGGTCAGAAAGTGATACTTGAAAAACTGAGCCAATAAGTAGTTTATGGTAGCATTATTGATCTCCTAAGTGCCTCCCAGATATTCAACAAAAAAAGAATGCAATGCAAGAAAGTCAGTCTTTCAACAACAGTTATGGGAAGAGAAACTTGATTTTCCAGGTAAATTTTCAGGGTTTTTTAGAAATAATTCCGTGAAGTTACATTCTGTGTCTGCCTGTTTCCCTAATTACCCATAACTTCTGAACCAGAATCTATCCAAGGATGCAGGACTCAAAAGTAAGTTTCCACAAATCTTATGGATATAGACAGCTATAATAGACTATACAAGTGTTCAATATAAGTTAAAAACTGATGTCACAGATTATTAGACACTGAAGACTCTTGACTGAAGAGAGTCATTAACAATGCCTCAGCTACTTAGGAAGCTTCAAGTAGACTGTGCCTTCCAAGACATTGTAGTCAATAATAATACAAAAAATTTCAGAAAATAAGCTCTAATTAGTTCCGTTGCTCATGTCACTATGTGTTAATGCAACCATGTTATCTTTTTAGACAATGCAATAGAAACAGGTCTAGTGAACAGAACTAAGCACAGGGAGACTAACAGCTCTTTGAGTAGCTAAAGGAGGACAAAACTGTCATGAATAGCATTATTAGTGGAAACAAAGATCATAGAATCAGGGAATTGTAGCAAAGCCTGAGCTGGAAGAGACCTTAGAGATCATGTATTTCCCACCTCCCTTACATGGCAAGGTACACCTTTCACTATATCAGGTTGCTTAGAGGGCCATCCAACCTGGTCTTAGTGGAAGGTCAGTGAATGTGCAAAAATATTCTAAATTTAAAAAAAAGTTTAGTTTTCCTTTGGTAATAGGTGGAAAGTAAAAAAATGTAATTGTAAGTGAAATGATACTCCAAAATCTGGTACAAGCCAAGTGACTTCTGAGGACCTTGGAAGGCTGGCAAGACGTTTGATTTGCAAATACCAAAAGAATATACATGAAATTATTAAGGGGGCAGTTGTCTTTTTTTTTTTTTTTCCTCCCTTCTCATAAAAAGAGAAAATTTCTATTTAGAGGAATAAATTCAAAACAACTAATAGTGCCTCAGCTTCTCCTGATCTGCTTGCAGGTCTACTTTACTGAGCAATTGTGCATACCTCTAGGAGGTCTCTGTAAGACAAGGGACAATGCAAACAACACAGCATGTGTTGAGAATGCTACAGATTTTTTGCTTTTTGTGTAAGAGATAAGCTGTTGGTTCTTGGTATAAATATTAATTACTCACAGTCATCACCTGCTGTATTCATGGGACAGAATATACTTCTATCATAGAACAATATATGTCCTTTCTGATGCCTTACAGTATCTTATTAAATTATTCTCTATTTGTGTTTCTTTACCTGCTTTTACTCAAATATCTCTAAAGCTGCTTGGTAAGACAAAAGTATTTTAACATATGGGATGAATGCATTACAGACATAGAATTGTACTCACACTTCTACAATCACCTCTTTTCACCTCTTCATGCAGTGAACACCTCCAGCTTGTTGTCACTGCACTTGATTGCAGCATAGGAGGTTTACAGGGGCAAAGCTAGTCTTGTATCTTTTGTTCTGCCATACAAGTCATGCAAGCTTTACTCTCATGCTTTCCATTTTAACATGGCTTTTTCCTACTTTTATAAATTTTTTTATAATTTTTAATAGGATAATTAACTAGTTACCATACATTTGTTAACAGGCATGTGACAATGTATGTATTTTAAACACACCTTTGTCTATATAACATAGATTCCACAATATCCCCGTGAACACTAATGTTTATGTACATATATGAAAGTGTTCTCTTAGGAAATCTCAGTGAAATACAATAAATTGCCTTTATCCTGTAACTTTGTCTGACTCACACATTCCCAATCCACTAGTCTCTTTTGCCAGGATCTGTTCTACAGTTCCACACCAATAGGTACATCAAAGAGACATAATTAAAAAAATAAAAATTAATTGCCAGATAATTATCTTGCAAAATTTTGAACAAGGTTGAATTTTCGCAGATGAAATTTCTGTCTAGGTTGACAGTGGCTTTTCTGTCACTATTGTGTGAGTTCATGCAGATGATGCATTCATCTTTGATTTTAATTATGTGTGGTCTCACTGAAAATGAGGAAAGTCGTATATGCTTTCTGAAAGCCTTTAAAATGTGAATAAAATTTAGTTGAGCAACTTACCTGACTGAACACCCAACAGACCTGGAGACATTGAAAGAGGACACAGGATAGATGTTTTAAAATAATTTTCTCTTATTTCTTGTCCCAAACACTTCAAATTTCTTATAATTTTGATGGATAGAGAGAGCCTTTAGACAGGCAAAAGAAATCTTAAATTCAGGTGTGTTTTAGCTGCCAGGCTATTTCTACATTTTAAGATAATCACATGGAATGATTTAAGGATTTTATCTATATTAAAAATCTGTTCTCAGAAGGCCTTATATTCCCCATTGCAGCCTTTGATAATTCAATTAGTCTCTCAAAAATTTGGGAGTAGCTGATAAATTCACTTTAATGTTAAATCAAGTACCCCAGCAGGTTTCCCTAATATCATTGCTTCCCAAGGAGCTTAGCTCTAGAGGTGATACCTCCCCAACACAGCTTTCTGCAAGGAATTTGTGGGCCTTTGGAACAGATAAAAAGAACTGTCTATACCAACATAGCTTCTCACCGTAATAAAGTTACTTGAGATCGTGACAGCAATCTCATTCACTCAGATGTCTGTCCATCCAGTTTAATTTATTTTAATTGGCAGCCTTAGGTCCCTCCATGGAACAGATTCCTTGAATATGATGAATTATCCTAGGAATGGAAAATGTCATTACACAAGCTGACTTTAACCCTTCCCTTTAAACATCGCCTTTTGGGATTTCCAAATCCTATTGGCAGACATTGCTGAATAATAAGTAGGAGAGGATTAGCTAGATCTTCATTGAGTGTGTCTTTGGAGAATGCTAACAATAAAGCCAGTTCTGTTTTTCTACTTCTAGGAAATGAACAAAAAATACATTAGAAGTGAAAGATGAACAACAGGATTCAGTGTGGTAAATAGATGCATGTCCCTGCAGAAATCAGATAGCGAAGCAGAGAGAAAATGCCTAACAAGGAAAAGCTGCTTACTACTCAAAAAGAGGTGGCTTTAAAAGGCAGATTGTCATTGACCTTCTGTACTGGATTACAGTTTTGCTAGAAGGAAGACTTGAATTTTGGATGTGTTCATCCATGTCATCAAAGATGCATGTTGTCATCATAGAGCAGGCTAAGTGGGACACTGAAAGCTTATAGAAAATGCTGTATTTTACTCTCTAAAGCTAGAAAATACAAAATGTGACTAAAATACACATATCTTTCTCTGTACAAAAAATTTTATTTTGAATTTTTACCCCACTTTGATTTCCTCTTTGAAATTTAATAGGCAATTATATTCCAGAACATTTACTGATTGTTTTATAAATCAAAATAAATATATTACTTTAGATATGATTTTTTCAAAGAAAGATTGCAAACAAATTAATTTCTAATTAATTAGTCATAGGAAACATTAGGGAAGATGGTTTACATAAACATTTAGATTTAATATATGAAATACATGATTTCTCTTTTTTTTTTTTTTTTTTTTTTTTTTTTTTTTTTTTTTTTTTTTTTTTTTTTTTTTTTTTTTTTTTTTTTTTTTTTTTTTTTTTTTTTTTTTTTTTTTTTGTCTTGAAAGTCATACTTACATTAGAACATCTTTTTATTTAGAGTGGTTAACCAAATAAAGAACTGCCCTAATAAAGAATTACTAGTTTTGTATTTTATTCTTTTTATTATGATTTTTTTCCTTTTAATAGCTCTTAGCTATTGAAAAAAGCATGGCATAAACCTGAAAATATCTGCCCTGATATATATTGTATCCCACTATATGTTGTGAATAACAGCCTTACTACTCTGTCCAGTAATGGCTCTGAAATACCGCTTGAAGTTAGACAGGTACAATAAAGTACGGATAAAAATGTTGGACACAGTCTGTAACATTAAGATGGAACTGAATTTATTTGTATATCATGTAAACCAGTAGGCTACAGTGGCTGAATGTAGCTGTGGTAAAATATCACAAGATCATTTGATAATGTAATGGCCAGTCTTCGTGAACGAAGAACCGGGGAAGGTCTTTCCACCT
>NW_020955393.1:520371-527688 GCF_003031625.1 Empidonax traillii | reverse complement strand
TGCTAAATAAGTGTGTCAGCTTCTCAGAGGACTGTGACTGATGTTTTATGAACAGAGCTGTTGACAGTTGTTAAGAGTTGTTTATCATCATAGTCTGACTCTCTGAGAAATACCAATTCAACATTGTTGAATCAAAAATCACTTGCCAAATTTAAACTGAGAATTTAATTAAAGAAGGAATATTTGTGTTGATTTTGAAAGCAGTAGATTTAATGAATAGAAGAGCTCAGTTCTACTCAGCCTTTTAAATAAGAATTTTGAGATCAGAATTGTTTCTGGGAATGGAATCAGTGACTGGTGGGAATTCCAAGTATGCCACTCTATATCAATAAATTTGCAATGTGTCCAGTACTCTGCTCTGTTTAGGGTTCACTAGCTCTGTGAGCCAACAGAGCCTGGGCTGCAAAAGCAAGATATGGCTGGACAGAAGAGTTGGCAACAAGACTGTTGGCTCTCATCTGTCTCTGCCCCCAAATTCCTGCAGAAGACAGGATGGTGAACTGGTCAAGTTGGCGACGTGACAACTTACTGTCTAGACAAAGTGTAGTTCATCAGCTGATCTGGACTTCTCTTCCTAAATTCCTGGAATAAAAATAAAATAAAATGCCACTGCACATGATATCACACATCATCTTGCTTTTGTAATGGTGGAGGCATATATACATCAGCAAAGATACTCCCTGCTATGCTTCTGACATGAACTTAGATGGGATCAGAGCTGCAGCTGCAAGAAGGGTGTGGATCAGCTGCAAGAAGGGTGTGGATAAGTTACAATTATCCTCAATGAAGAACATCAGATCCCAGTATGTTCCTTCAGGTATTCAAAATGCAGCACTTTGTCACAAGTTTTAAATCTGTAAAAGAAAGTAGTAGCTTGGTATAAACATGATAGTATAGTGTTAGGGAAGAAGGGAATTTGTTTTTGCCAGAAAATAGCTTAGTGGAAAAAAATAATGAAATTTGATCTAGCCAGATACTGAATGAATATTCTGTGGATATCCCAGAAGTTTTATGTGCATGTAATCACTTAATTATTAGTTTGCAAATGGAAAATTTTCATACCACTGGAAGGACTATGTGCATTAAGAGCACATCATAGAAAAGGGGACTCATGATGCCAGTTTACACACCTCAACCCCACTGATATTCATTGTTAAATGAAATTATTCTTTGTCTTATAGCTGCTACTTGGTATCTCATGAAACTAGTATTCAGCATATGAATCTACATCCTGTGGGCTTTTATTTAGTCCCTTGATTGACAAGAACTCTCCCTTAAACAGGAGATTATATGGAGGCTCTCTCTGGTTTGCTTCCCTGTTGCATGATAATAATAAATCTTTAACAGGAGGGGTGAAAATCCTATGGCCTGTCTTCCTGCTGACTAGGATTTAATGTGCATGATAGGAGGAAGTCAGGCTCTTGAGAAGATCTCAGCTGTAGAAATAGATTTACTCTGAATCCTAAGTGGACTTAGGCAGGTACAGTTGCTTTAGGAAAGACTGTGTTTGCTATAGTCTTGCTCAAATAAATAAATCTTAGTAAAAGAAGCACCTTGAGGATATTTTATCTTTACAATTATGAATAATGTCAGATGTCAAACCAGCAACTTTTTTTTAATCTGATTTTACAGGAAAAACTCATTTCTGTGTGTTTTCCCAATTAAAAGTATTTGTTTTATACTTTTTTGGGGGACTTTGAGATGAACATTGACACAAAGGTTAAAATAACTTCAAAAGGCCTTCAGTTTAGTATTAGTTCTATACATCTATTTCCATCTTTTAGAGTATTACTGCATGGTTTATCCGACCAAAAGAACAAGATTTTCCATATTCTTTGATCTTTTAAAAATATACCGAAATCTGAAATCAAGTGCTTTTCCTGAGTCTTGACTTTGCTGGAAACAGTGAGCTGAATAATGTACTAATATGTAGAGTCCCCTTAATAACACACACACACACACCCACACACAAATAAATGACAACTCTTCAGAATCAGTCCAGCTATGTCTAGAAAATTATCAAATACTCTGAAATCTGATGTGGATAAAAGAGTGACACCAACAATCAAGAAAGGAAAAAATAAAAGGAGAATAAATGGAAAAATGAATTCCAGGTTAAAAAAACCCAATTCGATTAAAAAGATGTATGAAGTTTCAAATGTCATGCTAAGAGAAAAGCATAATCTTGATCTAAAGTTACTCGGAAGGCAGAGCTAAAATATTTTGATCATAATCACAGCACAGAGCTCATTGCATATCTTGCCAATAATGCAAAAATGATGCTACCAAAAAAATCATATACATCTTTTCATTTATTTCTTTTGCATTAACCATCTAGGTTAGAGGGATTTTACCTAGGTAATGCTAGGGACAGGACAATTAAGTCTGTTTAACACAGAGACAGATGCCAGATGTAAGCATGCAACAGTTACAGAGGAAGCATATGCATAGTATCAACTCTACAAATAGTGAGGCTCCCTAGGCGCTCAACAGTTTGGAAGCTAAGGGAGGGAATGTTTTTATGTTATAACATTTTCCCTTGGTGGTAGCAAATTAGCTGCCTTGTATCCATCTTCAGCTGGAACTGCGGAGAGTCACTTGAGAGCTTATAAATAAGTTTAGAGTTCTGCTAGACTGTTTCTTAGATACCTGAGAGGCAGTGTGTATACTGTGCCTGTGTACAGGCACCTGTGTAACAGGTGGACACAAAACAAAAATAAATTATTTTTTTTCCTCTAAGACAATTTTTCTTACCTTAATTCCTTATAGAATTTGTTCAAGGTCAGGCTGAGCCCTGCTTTCAGACAAGGTGCTTTATTTTTGTCTCTTTGGGAATTAAAGCAATTGTATTTGTTAAAAAAAAACAAAGCAAAGCTATATTTTTATTTGGAAACCCAGAGGCTGTTTGTGAAGAACTATGCAGTAGATATTGGGGCTCAAATTTCTTTGCTTTCCACTATCTGTGATACTCAGAATTCAAGCCAGTAATAACTGTTGAGAGTTCTTGCCTTTTTTTCCCAGTAGAACAAAAAAAAGCTTGGGAGGAGGGTGACACTTCAAAATCAAGTCATGGTGGAAGGCATACATGAAACTCTAAATCAAGTAAATATTATAGTGATAAGTTCCATTAAATGAAACAGTTGTTTTAAATAGCCTGAGAAAGTTAACAATTATGCATATCTAGTATAGGTTTTACTGCATTTTATAGCATGTCTCCTCCATTTCTAGGAGTGTAGTATCTTCATCACCTCTACAGAGTAAAGATTTTCTTAAAGAATGTCAATAGATTGATACTGACTGACATATTCTGAATCCCTTAGCAGCTTTAAAGAAAGCATCTGCATCTTTTACTTGTTTTACCCGAACAATGTTTAACTTATCTAATGCCTCAATGCTGATTTCCTCTGGAGGGTGTTCAGATAAATAAGATGAGGGCACAGCTAACAGAAATTACCCTGACTGCATCTTACTTGGTGCTGTTCGTAATTAGCCTTTAAGTCTATCTCCAAGACAAAAATGCACTTTTTATAAGAATATGGCTCAGATTAGTGGTTGCTAGACACCAGAAAAATAGCTTCTTAACAGTTAGCAGGCTTAAAAAGCGAAGATATTAGTGAAAACAAGGAACACAAAATGACAACATCTTTGGAAACAGTTCCCAAACTGATAATTTTTCTTAAAGATATATTTTGTGGCATGAAAGTACTCTGACATCCGTTCAAAAGTTGACGCCATAACAAATGAAAAGATGACAAGTAAAAAAGTTAGTCTCTGTTGAGCAGCTCAACTGCTGTGCATAAATGTAAGTAGCAGGAGAGATTTTTCTGTGTTACTGTTGTTAGTATTTATAATCTTTTCAATCCTTGAAATATAAGAAAGTGATTTGGAACTTAGAGTTCTTAATGAAAGATCTAGGGAAAGGAAGGTATGAATATTCTGAAGGCATTTTCAGTAAATGTCTTTCAGAAATTAGTTTACTGTTCATGGAGAACCTGAAAATATGATGTTGAATCTGTTTACATGTATAATTCTCTTTGCCAAACTAGTTATATTTAGAGAGTCATATTTGAAAAAGGTATCCTTAATTAGCCTTTCTGACGGATCTAATTGGAGCACTATCCAGGCAGAAATTTACGTAGAATCGCACTATGAAACTCAAATTGCTAAGAGAATGGGGATTCTTCATAAATTGGCATAACGGTAATCCCATTCTGCAAATCTTTTTCAAAGGTGGCAATAAAACACAACACCAGCAATCTGTTAAACAGTAGTCCAGGGGAACATTTAATCATACAGTAATGAATATGTTACTTAGATTCTATATTAAACTCTTAAATAATTTCTTTTTTTCTAAGAATATATTTCTGTATCCGTATGTCCAAGTGAGAGTTTTTTAAGATGTCTGGGCAACTTCAGGGATTTTCTGAGAGCAGCATCATGAAAAATGTTCTTCCCCCTGTTCTGTCAGATGCACTGTACCTCCCATGAAGTCCAAAGTATAGACCCACTGATGACATCAACCTTTTGAAGCAGAGAATGATACCTAGTAGGCTTTTCCATCTGTCTGTATAAAACAGACATGGTCTTGTTACGGCTGTCAAAGGAGATTTTGAATGTAAATCCAGGCATACTAAGAAGAATGTGGAGGAAAAGACTCTTCTTTACCAAAGTGGCCAGATTTGGAATGGTTCCGTATCCATATAGCCTTTGTAATTATTTTTTATGAGACTTTGCAAAGGAAAACAGCATTTGAAAAGCTTTACTGCACTGATTTTTTTTTGGTCAAAATCAAGTTCCTACACAGAAACTGACAGATTGTGTCCACTCGACAGGGCCCACCTATAGTCAGAAAGTAAACAGAGCCATCAAAAGGACATTGAAATAAATTTCTTCAAAAGTTTGCCATGTGTCTCTCCTCAGTGGCACCCTCCTCAGTCAATGTCTGTAAACAAGTTGTCACATCTAAATCTAAGGCAGGCTTACAAAGCAAAAAGCTTAGTACCTTCTAATTAAAGATTTGTATACTGAGATAATTGGCAACTAGTGAGGAAGGTTCAGTGGTGTAATATACAGATAATCATTGGTGGCTTGATGGTGTGACAGATGGGGATAGCTTCTTTAAATTATGGAGCTTTTATACTGGTATTTTCAGGAAATGTCAACAGCATGATTATATTTTCATTAATGTTGTCTTTCCTTCCCATTCATTGCTTTTGTTTGTCATAATCACTTGTTACCTTTTGTCTCTAACTATACAATCTGTTAATATTTGCATAGGATGCCTCACAATGGTCCTGGTTAATGACTAGATTCCTAAACATTGAAGCAGTACAATATGCAGTATTTACTAAATATTGCAAATTAGATATGGAAATTATTGATACTATGACTAGCTCACAATAAAGTTAGTAAAAAAATGTGAATATCATGCAAATTATGCAAATGGTTACACAAATTCAGTTAGGTTTCAGATTTAAAAGTCATTGCATTTTTAGATTCTAGTGCTGAAACCACCCCATTGAAAAATCTGTGACACTGCCTTGATCGGGAGTAGGAAAATGTGTTATACTAAAAAAATGTGCTTTCTAAGAGATTCACAAACATTTTCTCATCTATTAATTACTGCAGGGTTTTTTCCTTCATTCTCAGGAAACAGCTTTGAGGCTCTACAACAAAGATTTACAATTTAAAACTATGAAATTGTCATATTACTAAAGTTTCCCAGTAGCTTCTCTGCTAAGGGCAGGGCTGGCACAGTTTGCCTTTCTATATTTGCTCACTGCAGCCAGGAAGAGTTTTTTATGGTGGGATGGGGAAGAGACCAAAATGCCTTTTCAGGATGTCATATGGTCTTTTCACTGCAAATTAAAGTCAGGGCCAATCAACTTATAGGCAGATGTTGAAAAACAACGTCTGGGTGTCCATTCTCCTCTTTCTCCTCTGATAGGAGTAAATGAGGTATCCTTTTTACTGGTCAACTATTTCCAGTTCACTGCCAGCTATAAACTTAAGTGTTCATACCTTTGAGAAGCACAGTGAAAAATTTCAAGGGCTGTGAGCTGTGTCTGAGCCACAGATAAAAGCTGTTTTTCTGCTGTGGAAGTTTTGACATTGTGAATTGTGGAAGCAGAGCCTATCCATGTCTGTGACTCACAGGTCTGATTTGCCTCCAGAACAGCAAGGCAGAGGCCAAAGACCCATTGTTGGGATCTGTGGACCAGCCCGCTGTGAGGATGGAAAATTTTCAGGTAACACATATCTTTCTCTTACGTTGTCTTTAAGTAAAAATATGTGATTGTCATTGAATTATAAGCATGAAATTAAAGCATACTTCTGTAAGAACTATATTAAATGTTTTATGTGCTCCATGTAATCCTGAAATATTCCTCCAATATTTGTTATTTGGGACAAATGTGAACAAGATTTAGAATCATAGAATCATAGAATCCTAGAATCCATTAAATCCATAGGCCATCATATTTTTATGGCTTTTGAAGTGTTTTATGCCATGTCAATATAAAACATATATTGTCTTTATCCTGGATTCAGAAATCAAGTAAACAAAGCCCCAACAACAAAAACCAGGGAAAATCTGTAAGGATTATAGACCTCAGAAACTTGTATTTATATTATTAGGAAGAGACCATGAGATTCAAGAGGTTTGAAAATGTGGCAGTCCACTCTTATTTTACTGCCAGTCATTTTGCTAATCTGAGCTGCATAATTGCTTTGCCTGACTGAAAGAAACCTTTAAACAGACAAACCAATATAAATACTCAGATTGGAGACAACTCTGTTTAATAACAGCAAGAATGTGTATAGAACTATTTGTTTACCTGTACTCATTTATGTCAAAATCAATTGTAATTAAACAGAAATCCAACCACAGAAACAGTACTTTAGCTGATTGTTCTCAATAGAAGTGTCATATAGACACAGTGTTTAGGACATGTCAAAGTACCCATTATTTTTCTCCTATAATAAATATCTCCTTATCGTAATTTCGGTTCTTTACTAAAGACAGTTGCCCACTTCAAATTAAAAAAAAAATATAATAAAAAAATTTCCACCATTTTATATAAATTCTGGGAGGTTTGCTGGACATATTTCAGGAATTATGGAAGATTTGAAAAGCAGAGTTAATTACATTCTAGGCTAGATATTATGTGGTATTTATTGTCCATCCGCTTACACATATGTGCAGAAGATATAGATCTTTCATATCTATTCAAAGTATTAAAAATATAAACCATTTTTTTTATTATTATTAATTAGTCTAAAGCAAATACTGGTGGTTCTTATTTATTTTTTTGTCGT
>NW_020955393.1:518246-520149 GCF_003031625.1 Empidonax traillii | reverse complement strand
TTCAAATTAAAAAAAAAATATAATAAAAAAATTTCCACCATTTTATATAAATTCTGGGAGGTTTGCTGGACATATTTCAGGAATTATGGAAGATTTGAAAAGCAGAGTTAATTACATTCTAGGCTAGATATTATGTGGTATTTATTGTCCATCCGCTTACACATATGTGCAGAAGATATAGATCTTTCAAATCTATTCAAAGTATTAAAAATATAAACCATTTTTTTTATTATTATTAATTAGTCTAAAGCAAATACTGGTGGTTCTTATTTATTTTTTTGTCGTAGAATGATTTGGGTCAGAAGGAACCTTAAAGATCATCTAGTTCCAACTCCTTGCTGTGGACAGGGACACCTTTCACTAGACCAGGTTGTTCAAAGCCCCATCTGACCTGGCCTTGAACAGTTCCAGGGATGGGTCATCCACAGCTTCTCTGGGCAACTTGTTCGAGTGCCTCACCACCCTTACAGTCAAGAATAGTGTGTTTGTGGTTAGACCAGACAAATGAAAGTTACAGAGAATTTTTCACCTTCTTTCATAACAGAATGAATTCTAAATGGAAATATTTTCAGTAGTGAACACAGATTCTCAACATCAAGAACGAAAGGAATTTATCTCTTACACAAGTCAGTGTGAACTCTATGCATGCATTCATAGGCAGGTCCTTTTCCTTGTAATGTGAAACAAGGGTCATCAAAGATGTGCACTGTGCATTACTATTAACTCTGTAATGCAGTGAAGAGCAGAACATTTCAAGAGTGAAGGTATTGTGAAACAACATGACTTCAAAAAAACGGCAGCATATATTTTGAAATGGCTCCTCCAGTGTAATTTTTATTTGGACCTTTTAGTCCAAATGAATAGAATAGTCCAAATGAATAGAATGATAGTAATTTGAGTCAACTGAGCCAGCCAAAGAACCATCTCTGACAATTAATGTTTATTTTTTATCTTCCATATTTAAAGAAAGAAAGAAAGAAAGAAAAAAGTCAGTTAGAAGAAGGCATTTATGCAATGGTAAAAACTAGATGTCACTTGTTAAAAAAGAAAAAGGAGTAAGATATCTGAAAAATGAGCTTCCACAAGAAAATAAAAAATAAAACTTTTGACATTTTTAAATAGTCAGTGTTATTCATGTACTTATCTAGCCAAATTCTTATTTAGCCTTTATCAATGAACACATGGTAATAAAAAGCTACATTATGTGACTAAAAAGTTTAGTTCTAAAGAATGGACTTGAATGACCATCTACCTGGTCAGATCTTACAAATGATAATGTTCTGAACTCTCTCTCGTTAAATTCAAATACGATTTTATAAAATAATTTACAAGTTTTGTGAATAATATGATGGTATAGGACTAGGTGTAGATCTAGTTCTATGAATAGGTTTATATCCAGGCTTGTGTATAAGGGTAATCAGACTTTAAATATAGGTAGATTTATTTATTTACATAAATATAAAAAAAAATATACATGTTTATGTGCATATACATATATTCATAATTTGATTTCCCATATAAAGAAGTCTTTATTTACTATTAAGTTATATGCAAATACTTTGATACAGAGTTTAGTGTTCTTCATCTTATAAGCATAGGACATGAAACATTTCTTGAAACTGTTTGTATGGTGATGTTTTCATTTGTTTTTCTGCTTTGTGTGTATGTATAATTTAAATAATTAGGGTCAGGTTAAATTGCACCAAATATTGTGTTTATTGACTTGATTTGGCCACACTGAATCACTGTTTAAAAAAATAATAATTCCTGAATTTCTTCTTTGTTATCATTATGCAAATTTCATAAAATTAATGAGTCAAAATAAGGTATCTCCATTTTAGCCATTGAAAGGAACACAATATTTATAAGGAAATCATAGGAAATTATAGATATCGCACTAATA
>NW_020955393.1:508558-518225 GCF_003031625.1 Empidonax traillii | reverse complement strand
TTCAAATTAAAAAAAAAATATAATAAAAAAATTTCCACCATTTTATATAAATTCTGGGAGGTTTGCTGGACATATTTCAGGAATTATGGAAGATTTGAAAAGCAGAGTTAATTACATTCTAGGCTAGATATTATGTGGTATTTATTGTCCATCCGCTTACACATATGTGCAGAAGATATAGATCTTTCATATCTATTCAAAGTATTAAAAATATAAACCATTTTTTTTATTATTATTAATTAGTCTAAAGCAAATACTGGTGGTTCTTATTTATTTTTTTGTCGTAGAATGATTTGGGTCAGAAGGAACCTTAAAGATCATCTAGTTCCAACTCCTCTGCTGTGGACAGGGACACCTTTCACTAGACCAGGTTGTTCAAAGCCCCATCTGACCTGGCCTTGAACAGTTCCAGGGATGGGTCATCCACAGCTTCTCTGGGCAACTTGTTCGAGTGCCTCACCACCCTTACAGTCAAGAATAGTGTGTTTGTGGTTAGACCAGACAAATGAAAGTTACAGAGAATTTTTCACCTTCTTTCATAACAGAATGAATTCTAAATGGAAATATTTTCAGTAGTGAACACAGATTCTCAACATCAAGAACGAAAGGAATTTATCTCTTACACAAGTCAGTGTGAACTCTATGCATGCATTCATAGGCAGATCCTTTTCCTTGTAATGTGAAACAAGGGTCATCAAAGATGTGCACTGTGCATTACTATTAACTCTGTAATGCAGTGAAGAGCAGAACATTTCAAGAGTGAAGGTATTGTGAAACAACATGACTTCAAAAAAACGGCAGCATATATTTTGAAATGGCTCCTCCAGTGTAATTTTTATTTGGACCTTTTAGTCCAAATGAATAGAATAGTCCAAATGAATAGAATGATAGTAATTTGAGTCAACTGAGCCAGCCAAAGAACCATCTCTTGTGGGGACGGAGGAACACACAACGACCTCACGATCAATAAGCGAGTTCGATTTATTATCTATAAGGCAGTCATTTTATAACATGTGTAATAAGCTCATACATATTGCAAAAGCTAAGCTCAGGATTGGTTGGCCTTTAATATTGCTTACATGCTGCTGAAGTTATGTCTGGAGTTTTAGTCCCTTTTCTTTTATCTTCTGTACCAAGATCCTTTTTTAGACTTTCGGTTCCCTCCCTGCTACATTCTCTCTGTCACATTCCCGTATTTGCTANACATTTCTTGAAACTGTTTGTATGGTGATGTTTTCATTTGTTTTTCTGCTTTGTGTGTATGTATAATTTAAATAATTAGGGTCAGGTTAAATTGCACCAAATATTGTATTTATTGACTTGATTTGGCCACACTGAATCACTGTTTAAAAAAATAATAATTCCTGAATTTCTTCTTTGTTATCATTATGCAAATTTCATAAAATTAATGAGTCAAAATAAGGTATCTCCATTTTAGCCATTGAAAGGAACACAATATTTATAAGGAAATCATAGGAAATTATAGATATCGCACTAATAGTATCTATTTCTTTTAGCTTGCTATGGAAGGCAGATGTTAAATATAGCCCATATAGAATGAAATATGTAAGATACGCTTTATGTTGCACCAAAAATACATATCTTGCATTACATTTTATATGTTGCAAATATAACTTTCTTCCTATACCCTCTCTAAATTTCTATTCAGAATACATTTCCCATCTAAGCAACCGTTGTTTACAGATAGTTTGTTTCCTCTTCTTTCTATGGCTGATAATTTAGCAATTCTATTTTAGTGTATGCTCTCCCCTAAGTGCATAAAGCACTTCTGACTGTTTACCCTTAAAACCCTAGAGAGTTAGGAAAACCTCTAGACTGCCTCTGTTTATTGTACACACATGCATTGTTAAGGGTTTATTTTCAACAGGAGGGAGACAAGTACAGAGATAAAGACCAATGATGCATATCACTCTACCAGCACATCTCGCTGTACAGCACAGCGTATGACCTATTTTACATACAAATATTTATATATTTACCTTTAAATTGATTCTTTTTTCTCGTATGCACTAATTTGGCCCTTGGTGGTGATAGTTCACATTGTGTTTGTAGTTTCTGCTACTCGTAAAAAAGTCCCTGTTCGATTTCCTTCACTGTCTCCTAGCTGTAGCAGTCAAAATTACAGGCTAATACAAGCAGCTTATAATGTATGATAATCAATACTCAAAATCCATTTCCTATGATGTGACATAAAAGCATGAAGTGAAAAGACACAGATTTTCAGGACTAGAGCTCCAAAGCCCATGCAATGCAGGTGGTTTTCAATTCAAGGTCATTCACTATTTCTTTTTTCTTTTTTTTTGGTTTCATATTTAATTCAGTCACTTCTATGATGCCCAGGGAGCAGAAATGGAAAGTTAGTCAATACTGTGAGTAGAAATGCAAGTACAAAAACTGCTTTAACAAATGCAGGAAATGAGAAGCGGATGGAAGATATGACATGCAAAAATATATAACATATATATGCTATATGATATATAGCTCTTTTACTTAGAGATAACCAGCAAACTTTGCATTTTTGTTGGTGGTAATGACTAATGTAAACACTGTGTTAGGCTTCTGCTCATCTAGTGTATGCATATGTGAAAGACTTAAAAATATAAATCTTCAAACATAACTTGATTGCTACAAATTAACCTAATGAGTCTTGAAAATCTCAAAGCGTAGTTTTTGGCACAGTACTGAATACTTAGTATGGTAAACTTATTTCCAGTGACGGAGAACTCTGATCTTTACCTTGTATATGAAGTTTGCTCATTTCAACCTCAGTTTAGGGGAAAACAAATAATTTTTTTGAAGAAATACAGTTCAGTCAAGTTTTAGAAAAAGAGTCATTTTCCAAATCGAATTTCCCAGTTTTATATTTCGTATGCATATATATGTTGTATATGCAGATAGAAGAGAATTGAACATTTCTTTGATGTATTGAAAAATAATGGGACATGGAACTACTACCTGAAAGACAGTAAGCATTTCCCTTCTACAATGGCCTTTTTTTGGTGTAATGAAATAGGCTGTAATGTATTGAAATCTTCCCAGCGGTGTTCAGTGTGGGTCTCCCAGTACAGTGTGAGGTCTTCACACATTCCATATGGTTAGAAAGTTTTACAGGAAGTGCTACCATTGGTTTTTGTTTTTTTCCTGAGAAAAAGGAAGGAGCAAAGAGGGATTGAGCAAAGAGGGATCTTTTTTTGCTGGAATAATTGAGAAGAGAGGAGCAGAGAGAAGTACTGGTCCACTGATTGTGCAGTTCTGAGCATTTTATGGTAGCTAACATGCAGCAAGGTTTATTTTCATCTCTTGTTAAAAAACAAGAAAATTGTTTACAAATATTCATACAAAGGATAGTTAAACTTACCAAAAAAAAAAAAAAAGTTAATTGGAAAGCTGATTAGTTGTTTAGGTTTGAAAGTGCCAGACAGCTTTTACTCAGCATTGGCATGAATTCCGTACAAGAGAAAAATATTTTGAGAAATATTTAGGGAAAATACCTATTATTTTTCCTTGCTATATAAGTCCACTTTTAAAGCTACAGGCTGAGCTTGCCACAAATCTTCTCTGAAGGATTAGCAGGATGAAAAAAATAACAAAATTATTTAATAGCAAGTATCTGCAAAATCTAAAGTTCTAAATTAACATTGGGATGGTTTGACTTGGAGTACTGTTTTGTTTGTTTATTTCCGCTGGATTTCTGTGATAAAATGTTATCAAACTTGGCTAATATTAGCTATTACCCATCCCATAGTACAACTCAGAACTTTCCCCTCGAATGCTCTTGCCCCATGTGTTTTTTAAAATATATTTATTTGGTTTGTTTTGTGAAGTTTTAAGCTGCAACTTTTTGATGCTGTAGAAGCTCCAGAAAACTAGATACAGAGAATTTTAGTGGAGATGAACTAAGAGTAGAATGAGGTGTATAGCTATGTCCTTTATTTCTATGAGTCCCATTTCATTAAGCAATTGCCACACACATGTTGAATCCATGGTTATGCATACCAATGCGACCGCAGTCAAGTGAAGTAAAATGAAACACAACTAACTTAAATTTCTTTCTTAAATTCTTTTCAGTTCTTTCACTGTGTTACTGTCCCGAGGTCGAGGGTATCTTTTACTGTTGCTTTTCACCATGATAGTTCTATTTTTTATTGTACACTAAAACCAATATGCAGATTACTTTTCCTTGGAACTCAAAGAATCATAGAATGGTTTGGGTCAGAAGGGACCTTGAAAGATCTGCCACGGGCAGGAATATCTGTCACTAGATCAGATTCCTTACAGTCCCATCCAACACGACTTTGATATCTTCCAGTAATAGGGCATCCACAATTTCTCTGGAAAATCTCTTTCAGTGTCTCACTAGCCTTATATCAAAGACTTTCTACCTCATGTATGTACAGTCTAAATCTGCTTTCTTTCAGTTTATGCAGCCAAGGACACAATTGGCTTTCTGGGCTGTGAGCACACATTGCTGGCTCATACTTAATTTTTCATCCACCGGTACCCCCAAGTCCTTCTCCACAGGTCTGCTCTCAGTCTGTCCAATCCCCAGTCTGTGTTGATACTGGTGAACTCTCCAACCTAGGTGCCAGAACTTGCACTTAGCCTTGTTGAACTTTATGAGGTTCACACGGCCCTCACCTTTCAAGCCTGTCAAGGTCCCTCTGGATGACATCCCTTCCCTCTAATGATTTAGATGCACTACTCAGCTTGTCGGGATCTGTGGGTGCACTCAATCCCACTGTCTTGATGATGCAGATATTAAATAATGTTAGTCCCAATGTAGACCCTGGAGGGACACCATTTATTTCTGTAACCATTGCGTGTAACCATCCAGCCAGTTCCTTATTGATCTGAAAGTCCATCATCAAATCCATCTATCTCCAATTTAACAGCAAGAATATTATGCAAGACCACATCAAAGGCCCTTCAAAAGTCTTGTTCACTGATGCAATCACTCCATCATAGAAGACCACTAGATTAGTCAGGCAAAATCTGCCCTTGGTGAAGCCATGTTTTCTGTCTCTATTGACCTCCCTGTCTCTCATATGTTTTGATATCTATTCCAGGAAGACCTGCTCCAGGATCTTACCAAGAACACTGGTGAGGCTGACTCACCTCTGTGAATTTTATATTTAAAGCCTTTATGTTACATTCTTTTCATCAACAATCACTCTGTTCTGCTGTCCCTGTACCTTATTCTCTCTTGCTTTTGATAATTTTTTAGGACTTGCACCATACTCTAGATTTTAAAGTCTTCTAGGAAGGGAGCACATAAAAAGAATGACACTTTTTCACAGAACCATTATCATTAACGAGTATCAATTCTGAGTAAATTATCTCATTCCAATTTAACTTATCATTATGACATAACACAATTTTACTTAAATTTAAATTGAATTTACTTCTGTATTTTTAGAAATAGGAACAGTCAAAACTGTTTACACTATTGGATGCTCATAGGTCAGCTTTGGTATTTCTTTTGTGTCCTGTTTCGACAGCGCAATCATCCATTAATCTGGTGGTGATATAAGATTACTAGGAATTCATTTTCTAGTTTAGAAAGATGATGATTGCTTAAATTTTCCCTGTGTTTGGGTCAACATGTCTGTTCTGCTTTTCTGAAGACTTGTTGTGCCTGTCTCTATATGTTTGCTCCACTTTTAAACTTAAAGGTATGCTAACAGGTTTTTGTCTACCTGGAATTCCAGGAATTTTTTTAACACTAAATTCCTCAAATAAAATCAATATTGAACCCATCAACCCATTTTGGGAAAGGAAAATGCTTAATAGCTAAAGATCAATGTGTAGTTAACCGTAATCTAGAGATGATAAAAGGATTTATTCTATTTATTATTTCTCTTATCCCTGATATTTGGTTAGAGTCATGAGTACAATTATAAAATGGTAAATGTTGGCCCAAACATAATCTATTAATGTAAATGGCAGACAAGCTAAGGTTTTTTAAGCAGAAAGTTTTCTTTGAATTGTAGAGCAGGAAGTATCAAAATTTATGTTCTAAAATTGAAGCAAAGAAATCTCATTTAGCTATATACTTTGAAAGAAATAGAATATAGAAATCTTATCTGAAAACATTATCAGTTCAAATAGTGTGTCACAGTTTGTCATTCTTCCAAATTGTATGTATTGAGCAAATCCGTTTTCACTTACTTGCACCAAAACAAAAAAGGGAAAAACTGATTACATGATCCATACTCATGTCTAATAAAATTGCAATATGCACTTTCTGACAGGCTTATATTTAATGCATACTGATGGGAAATTCTAGTTCTCTGTTCTCAGCAGGCAAAGTTGGGTTTTAAGAAAACCTTTTTATTTTGTGACTGTCACACAACATAACAATTATAAATGAAATGGAGGTGACAAAAATGAAAAACCAACTTGATGATTTTTATGAAGTGTTTGTATTTCCAGAAAGGCACTCATTGCAGTTATTTGATTTTAAAAATTAATCTTTATAATTCCTTTTGAGTTCCTTAAGTACTGTTCACTCTTTTCCAGGATGAGTTTTACAGAACAAAGCCTAACAGATTTCTTCAGCAGATTAGTTTACAGATGAAGCTCAATTCCACTGAGAATTATTCTGTAATGACCCCTTTATACTTCCATTGGGCTGTGTGAATGCTTTAATATGTAGAGAACAGAGTTAAATAAATCTACTGTCTCAACTAACACATTTATGCAAACCTTCTGAAATATTTAATTATATCTTCTTCTTTTTCTCCATAATTAAGAAACCAGATGTCAAGGCCATCATGTGTTGATCATAGCCTATCCATTAGATTAAATAAATTCACTCATAATTAGAGTTTTTTTCTCTTTCTCCTTTGTTTTGCAGAGCAAGAAGAATGTGTTAACTGCACAGATGAATGCAGAGTGCTTGGTCATTCTGACAGGTGTTGGATGCCACAGTTTCCTGCAGCCAGTCAGGCTGAGAATGCAGATTATCGCACAAATCTCTTTGTACCCACAGTTGAAGCTAATGTTGAGACTGAGACGTACGAAACTGTGAATCCCACTGGGAAAAAGACTTTTTGTACATTTGGGAAAGACAAGAGAGAGCACACTATTCTCATTGCCAATGTTAAACCTTACTTAAAAGCCAAACGTGCCCTGAGTCCTCTGCTTCAGGAGGTTCCCTCAGCATCGAGCAGCCCAACCAAGACATGCATTGAGCCTTGCACCTCAACAAAAGGACCACTGGATGGTTGTGAAGTGAAATCAGGAGCCTTGGCTGAACCCAGCAGCCAGTACTTGTCAACTGACAGTCAGTACCTATCGCCCAGTAAACAGTCAAAAGACGCTTCCTTCATTGCATCAGATCAGATGGCTAGGGCCTTTGCAGATGTGCATTCCCGAGTGAGCCGAGACTCGAGTGAGATGGACTCTGTTCTGGAGCAGTTAGACCGTTCAGCCCGGGATCTAGGCAGGGAGTCGGTGGATGCCGAGGAAGTCGTGAGAGAAATAGACAAGCTCTTGCAGGACTGTCGGGGCAGTGACCCTGTGGCCATCAGAAAGTGAGGGGGAAAATGGACAGGCTGACAGTTTTGTTCCTCTTCTGCTGATTAAAAGTAAACAAATAAATATATCCCCTGGTTGTAACAGAATTAACAGGAATGAAGGAAGACCAATGCTGCTTTAAGGCTTTTAGTGAACATCTGAAGTGCCCACAAGTATGTTCTTTTCACTGCTCTTTCTTTTTGACAGATAACACTGGTTTCATTTTGACCAAACTTTCATTAGGACAGAGTTAAGTACACCAAGAACAAAATGAAAGAAGGAAAGACAGTGCCATTTTGACAATCTGATAGGAAGGTGTGAGAAAGTTTGAGTGGAAATACGTCTGATACTTTAAGACTGTCCTCAAATAGCTGATGCTGACTTTACTGTTTACGTATAAACCCCAAGAAAAACAGGGTTGAATAATGCTGATCTGTGGTGGATTTCCAGCAGTCACCACAGGCTTCTACTGAAAGTCCTTTAAAGAGTTCTTGTAGTAGTCCAAGTGACACCAAACATTAACATTCATTTGTGGTAAACATTTATGTACAAAGTTATGTGCCACAAATATGGGAAAGAAAAAAGAAAAATAAAACAGAAAGAACCATTCCAGAACATTATTCAAGGAAACATATCCTAATCATTAATGAAACACTTCATATCATATTAAGGTTAAGTGTAAAATGATATAGTCCATCTTGTCCTGCACACACATAAGCTAACTCACTTGATAAAAAAAAAAAAAATTTAATATCTATTTAGCTTTTTAGTGTCCAACAAAGTTATAAATAGTTAGTGATAAGTTTTAATAAAAAGGGAAGTAAAATGAAGTTTGAAAAAAAATAGAGTTACCTTAAGGGTAATACAGAAAAGAAATTAACATTATTAACACTTTTTTATTCATTTGTGGACACTAAAATAGCTCAGGAGGGTGAAAATGTCTTAGACATCCACAAAAATCACATGGTCATTTAAATGTGCAAATGTAAGAAAATTCAGTGTGTTTACATCAAATGACATATTTTTATTGATTTATTGCAGATTCAGTGCATATGAGCCAAATTGTTGAGTGTATAAGAGCTATATTGTGTATTTTATTAAATTAATATATAGTTGTGTTGCAAAAATATTTGGGCTTATATTGTAAATGGCAAGTGTTGCCTCAGTAGCTGTCGAACTCTATGAGTTTTGTTTTTTCCTGCTTCCTTTTCCCCATGGAATATGGGAAGCAGCGCCTCAGAGCAAAGTCTCTTGTTTAATGTATGGTCTACGAAGTACTGCAGTACATAATCTGTTCAAAATGTGTTTGAGTGAGCTGATGGAGCTAACTGAACAGCCTACAAATACATCCATCAGTCATGGTTATGTGCAAGTCCTTGTAGAAGCTTCTATTGCAAACCCATGTGTAATAACAAAAATTACACTTGAATCAACACCTGGAACCTCCTTGGATTTTTTTTTTTTTTCCAAACACATGCAGCCAGCCTGTTTAATGTAGGATATTTGATTGACTTCTTCAGAGATGACACCATTTTCAAAGTTTTGGTATAAAATTCATAGAACTGAAAAATATTTCAGTGCCAATATGGCATGAGGAGTATTTAGTCTGATTCTTCAGAATGTGCAATTGCTTATTGCAGTTCTAGATAAATACTGGTTATTTTGGGGGATGGTTTTAGTCTGATTTTCACTTGAATAGTATTTTCAGATAACTTGGTATATAGTTTCTACTTTTTATTATTTTTTCTAGGAGTGTTTTTATTGCATTTGAAAAATTCAAAATTACTTTCAGGTATAACTTAAAAAACAACACACAATCAAAATGAACTTGCACAGAATAAGAAGAAGCAGAAGAATAAAATTACTAGCTCAGGATTTGTCCCTTATATACTTCAGATACTCTGTTGAAAACACCACTATGGCACATTGTTAAAAAATTAGGTATTGAGTTTATTAAATTTAATCTGTACTATAAAAACACTTATAAAACAGATTTCCACTCTGAAATACCACAAGCCATAGTTTGCATCCGTTCAAGAATGAAAATTGACCCAACAGTCTATTTTAGTTTTGGGATTGCACTTGAATGGTGATTCATAGCTAGTCAGTCCTACAATGAATTGTCTTT
>NW_020955393.1:442629-508465 GCF_003031625.1 Empidonax traillii | reverse complement strand
TTTTTTTTTTGGCCAGGAGATCTGAGATTGGTTTTGCTTGATAGCCTGATAGCTTGAAATTCCATTGTGGAGAGGATTTCTTATAGTTTGATTGATCTTTTATACGTATTTCCGTGGTACCCATCACTTCAGTGTCTGCACCAAATCTTTAGCTCTGCCAGTGAGATCCATTATTCAGCAAAATTTAAGCCAGTATGTAAATGCAGTCAAGTGATGGAGATTTGTGTATTTTATAAATGATTTTAACACTGAGTAACCAATTGTACAATTCATTGTATGTTTCTGAAGACATAAAACCACAACATTCTGAGAAAGGGCTGTGCCAATGTAAGAGGAATTTACCTTAAGGCTCTCTGTCACTAGTGATTTACTAGCTTTAGCTGTTTAACACATTATCTGTATTTAGTAGTGATTATTTATTTACCACTCTGAGGTAATTCAGAATTCATGGCTCACAGCTTTATAGAAGAGTTTAGGAAATCTTGCTTTTATTTAATTTGGCTTATGACTGCCTTGTGTTGTAGAACTCTGGCAAACTTCTTCCAGTAAGGATATCCCAGGTTAAAAAATCTATTTCACACTTTAGAATGGATGCATAATGAACCAATAAACCAGTAAAGCTTATACAATGTGAGTTTTGCCAGTTCAGTCAAAATTAACATGATTGTGTGTGAAGGATGTACTTCACACAAAAGAATTTTAAAAATGTTTTTTGTTCATGATATCTCTAGTATCACCACTGGAGAAAGAGGCAGCAGTGAAAGATAAAGTTTAGGAGTTACTTCCTTCATTTCTTACATATATTCTTTATACAATTGGAAGGCAAGTTAAGCAACTAATAAATTTATACTGTACACTGTGAATAGCGAATAAGGCATTCTGTATCTTTTTTTAATTAACAAAAACCAGAAACTGGGAGTTCCTTATACAGCTGGCCCATCAAATCAGAACTAAAATCATACTTTTTTTTTTATATAATTGGCATATTTATCAGGAGATTCTCCTGAACTGTGATTTGCCACTTAAGAATATAGGTTTCCCAGTCCAAGTTACTCTAGAAGTCAAACATTGCTCATAGTGGAGCAAGATACATCGTTTAAACAAGCTTTCATGCTGCTTGCTGTCAAATGGAAGGGAAATTGCTGAGGTCAAGGAGGAGTCTGAAGCCTAGCATAACATACACACACTCAGTATTGTTTAATTACTTTCTTTTTACATCAGGTAGTGGTTATTATTGCATTAATTTAAATGGGAGTTTTGGCTATCAAGATTTGTTGATTTGAAGTGTAATTGAATGAAATCTGATTAAGGTTTCGACTTCTCTGGCCCAATTGTGATACAGGTTGGCATTCTCATTTATCAGCCCCTGTCTCCCCATATGGCTCAAAGTTGCACCAATGACTGGTGAATGACACAAAAAACCCCAAACAAAAGCAGCATACATTGTATGGATTTTCTCAACCGCTATTGTTTAATGGCTGTGTTTAATGTGACCTATCTGGAAAATGAGGACTACGAATAAAAAGCAATTACTAATAGTGGTGTTGCCTGCTTTTGCATTCATTAACACAGAAGAAATGTGTTAAACACTGCATACCACAGGGAGCCTGATGGTAATTACTTTGGAAAAGCAACTTGTGGCAATGCGGCTGTTACAGCTAGTTATCAGTTTGCCAAAAAAATGACAGTTCCTGCTTCATTTATTAGAAATGTGTAACTGTTTTCTCTCAACAGGAAAGTGGCGAAGAGTTTTCATCAAGCTGGGTAGGTTTGTCTTTTAAGCAGCTGATGCATTGAATCCCTACAGGCTGTTATTTGCTCATAGAAACGTGGAGCTGAATAAAGGATATTTTGGTTTAGTACACTGGTGTAAGTTCACCAAAAACATTATAAATCAGGGTATAAGTTTTCAAAGACTGTCAGACCAGCAGAGGAGATCAAAACACCACTTAAGTATACAAATGGAGAAAAAAACACTGAAGAATGCAAAGGGTTGGGGTTTGGTTGGTTTTTTTTAAATTATTTTATTTTCAAACATGCCTTTTTTAAGAGTTTGAGCAATTTTATTCATGTTGCTCTAAATAACATGACCAACTGCCGTGAAAATATTACTAAGTCCTATTTTTTCCAGCTTTTTATTATAATTTAACACTTTCATTAACCTCTTTTGTTCAATTGTTTCTTGTTATGTTTGAACATTATGATTAATCCTCAGAATATAAGGCCCTCTCTGTGTGCTCCTGTGTGACTGTAGCAATGACATACCCAGTTGTGTAAAGCTTGTACAACAGATTTTTTAGAGTTTTTTTACAGGAAGAGTTGGCTTGACTTTTGTTTGGTTTTTGTTTTGGTTTTTTGTCTTGTTGGTTTTGTTTTTTGTTGCTTTGTTTTGTTTTGTCTGTTTGTTTTTACCAATAATTAAGTATATAGGCATTGCTTTTGACAGTTAAATAGAACTTTAGTTTGTTCAAAACACTACAGATATTATAAATATTTGTGCTAGTCCTATAGACAGAATTACTTTTTACCCATTGCATTTTTTCTACAAGTCAGAAACAAAACCAGCCTGCACCTAGTTAGCTGGCCATCCTAAGACACAGAAACCCACCATTGTTTTCTTCCTTTTTTCCCGTTACATATGCTTGTCTTTCTGCAGACTGAATCCCAAATCTGGGAAACCACTCTCTGAGCAAACTCCTGAGAGTATGTACCTGCTGATGGGCTCACTGGACATGGGATGTTACTCTTACTGTCTTCAACTTTGTGTAATTCAAAGCTTGGATGGATCCACAGTATATGTAGAACAAGCCATAAACCATCCTGACTTTTCTTTACCCAGAATACAGAGTCATTGATTTCCCATTTGGAAAGTAGCCAGTCTGTCAAACAGAGATTCTTAGATCTCCTTTAAACCAACCACGTATAACTGCTTCAGGGTGTTCACTCATGGGATAAATAAAGATAGGATCTTTATCCTTTATTGAGTCTAAGACATGAAAGCAGCTGAAAGCTTATTTCTTCAGTTCGTAATGTTTCCCTAAAAATTAAATTTCTCTAGTAGAAAGGACAACTGTCTGCTGTATGCATAGCTTGATTTGTGAAAGGTCACCTTAGTTTCTGTAGTGCATGAAGAAATGGATCAGGGAATTAATAAGCCATCTAAGAATTTTCTGAGATGTATATTCCATAATGCATATGTTATGATTCAAGGAAAATAGCACAGTATCTTGATTTATTCATTGCTGATGGTTTCCAGTAATGCCTATCTCACAAAAACACGTAGTTCAAATTTGGGGGAAACATTTTTCTTTTTTTTTAAAGTTTTTTTTGGTTGGTTGGTTGGTTGGTTTCCTACATATATTATATTTGGGGCCCTTTGTTATTTTTAAAACAAAAATACTGTTCTGATATGGTTCCCCCCTTTCGGTTCTTTAGACCAGAGATAATAGCTTTTACTTGGACAAGAATCCAAAATGTCTGTAAAAATTATGAAATTTATCTTGTTAAGAGTTAATAGTGTAGGCACAGTTTGAAACATACATTACTGGACAATAGATCCAGATTTTTACCTACTGAGGAATGGAATAATTAAAATTCCATTTCTGAAAATGTGTTTTATTTAATACTTTGAACACTATGGAAATTTTACTATAGTGCACCTACTGAACAGCTGCCAGAAAATTCGGGGAACAGTCAGCCAGTAATCCTTGACTTTTTCCAGGTTAAAAACAGCATTGAAGCTGTCTCTGGAAATCAACTGCTTGCTAATGCAGTATAAAAAACATATTTTCATTATGTTTGAAGAAGAAAAACTCCTTAACAAATTTGCAATTACATTTTGTAATAACTGCACATTTTCCATCTTTTTAAGGGCAATTGCGTACAGAACTCTTTTGAGCGGTTTGATTTGTGAGTGATAAAAAATGGATCAATAGGCTGGCATCAACATTGAAATGGAAACACCATAGCTGTCTGACCACCAGAAAATGACATTTATCTATTTCTGTTATTACTTTCTATAGGAAAATGTTCAATGCATATATTTTTTAAGCCTCTTAAATCAGACATCGATTATTATGCTAGATGCTATAATGATTCCTGCACGTGTCCCTTTCATTAGTCATTACTTCTCCCTTTTCATATGTCCATTTAAAATTGTTTACATTGAAAATTTATCTCATGTAGAGAATTTAGAGCAGATTTTCTCTCTATTCTTCAAAGTTATTTCACACTTCATACCATATAATAAAAAATATTAATCATAATATTTATAGATAAGACCTCCATTTATTTCTTATTACTCTTTAGTTTAAAATTTGATTAGAGCTGCTGAAATAATATTTTATTTTAGCAATATTTTTATTTTCCAATTAAAATCTTTATCTTTTTATTAAAAAATTCTTCATTCACTATTGTGAGTTCAGTGGGAGATCCTGTTAAGAGGAGTGCCAAACTTAACAATCTGGATAGCTCTAAATAAGAATGTTTTGTTGATAACTAAACATATAGCTATTTCACCTTTAGTGAATATTATTTCTTTTTGGATTTTTTGTACTGAAATGATAAGAAAAAATAATCTGATATGTGTATTCTGGATAACTAATACATTTAATATCCTCTAACTATAATGTGGTTCATAGTAATGATATTTTATTATGAGTATATGTTTAGGGACTGTCTTAGACCAGATCAGAAATTGTACTTACTCTGAATACCCTTTGAGTTTCCATGCTTGAAGCCATATTGCCTGTAGGAATGATTTTGTATTCCCTTGTGCCTCATTTTAAATTGACAAAAATATTAATATAAGCACTGCTATATCATTTAATAAGCAGTTGTATAACACCAAGCGAATATAGTAAACACAGCAGAAAAGAATACATGTGAAACTATTTTAACATTACAGTACTGTTGTATTATAGAGATTTAGAACAGAGATTAGCAACTGTTAATAAGCTTTTATCTTTGACCACAGGATAAGCCTCTTAAACGCATTGAGGCTTTGCCTCAGTTTAAGGTCTGTAGTAGTAGTGGAAAGCTGTAGAATAAGGGTACTACTGTTCAGACGCTGGGTTTCTTTCATGCTATTTTCTAGAAGAGACTCCAGAGGTTGGTAATTATGTGTCCATAGTAACTTTTGCACTTCCGTGGGCCAGTATAAGTAAGTGAATCAAGCTCCCTGCTATGTACCAGCTCACTGCCACTCAGTGCTCCGAGACTACCTTAGCAGTTTGTTTAGGTGACTTATTTAGGGATCCAGTATGGATAGAAAGTGGATTTTTTTTAGTACATCTTTTTGTACATGTCAAAGTAAGAACATCTTTCAAAGGAAAGAACACCTGCCTTTTGAAAAAACAACAGTTTTTGAAAAGTAGTCTCCAGAATCCCCCCAGAAAAAAAGAAAACGGTAAAAATAGCAAGTATAGTCTTCCTTGTGGATATTTTCCCCTCCACAACTCAGTTTGTTGAATCCACCACCATACTTTTCTAAATACACCTATTCCAGTGGACTAAAATAAGAGAAATACACATGTTCCACAGGACTAAAATAGGGGAGAGGAATGGAAGTTTTAGAAACCCTGGTAAAGACTGTATACTCATAGCAAGCACATTCAGTCCTTTAATTTCCAAATGAATCACTTTTTCTAAAAGATTCCTACTTCTGCACTTATTAATAACCTTCTATGGACTGCTAAATAATAAAACCACAGCAACTGCAAAAGTTAATTTGTTGGAGAAAGATATCAAGATAGAGACTGAAGAGGAATGCTATGCTTTAGGCAGACTTCCAGTTCCTATTAATTCTTATCGCTTTGTCTCAGGTGAAATGTCAGGGACCCATCATATTACTGCAACAGCAGGAGAAGTAGAAACAATTGGAGGACATCTGAATCAAGCATCTTGTTCAAAAAGCTTTCATGGAGATCTGCCAAGCTTATTCTGGGATCAAGCCTGTAAACCTGAGACAGCTCTGCTGATAACCAGTAATTCCTGTAGTTTAAGGTGATGTTCACATCACCTACTGCCTGGAAAAATTTCAAGCTTCTATGGGCAATGACAACATCAACTGCAAGGAGCCACCAGGTGCAGCTGCCAAATCTTGAATCCCATAGTTTCTTGTAAGTGGATGCCAGCTCTCCTCACTCACTTAATTTCCTTCATCCTGAGTGTTTATAAGGCATACTAGTAAATGCTAGTCGACATTTCCAAGCCTTGAAGGGTGGTCTGGAGAAAGACCAATCCTTGCTCAATGGATGTGTTTGTTAGCACAGAATGCTTTTTTGCAGCCAGATAAAAATCAGAACTGTATTTGAAAAACCACCTGTTTGCTCGGTTTGGGAATTTCTCTAATTATTATTTTGCTTCATTGTATAAATAATCCAGAAAATCTTCAGCATCAGTGAAGCTAAAAGCATGCTCATTTTTAACAGCAGCATAAATATTAATCACCATCACCAGTCCAGACTGAGGATTTTATTTAGCATAACATGTACAACTATGCAACAATTATGTAAAAATGGAAGTTATTATGAGCTGTAATTAATATACTGTGTTACCAGCTGACTCAAAGCACTTTGCTCAGCATCCTTAGTTTTAAAGACTGCATCTGAGTGGTGGTAAAATATATACTAAATTCAGTAAAGCACATCAGCAGCCCTAGGCTTTCTCTTTTAGTGGTGTCTAACATTGGATTTTATTTCTGCTAGAATTTTGGTACTAAAAAAAAAAAGGCAGTATAATTGCTGATTTACCAGCACTGTTTAATCTAATTCAGTTCTTAGTGGTCCATTTGCATAGTGGAATTTGCATTTTATTTCACAGAAAATATTACGACTCCACCTGCTTTAGCTCAGAAAATGTATCAGAAAGGGGAAACAGTGGTACAAGCAAAAAAGTGACAAATCACCTTTAATAAAACAATCTAAATATTGAAGGCAAGGGTGGCTGTACAGTGTAGCATCTTTGAAGGCGAACTAAAAGTGCATCAAATTCCCTCACCTTTCTCATTTTCATCACTCAGTTTCTGTTTTACTGGATTTCCACAACTCAGAAGTAATTCTCAAATATGCTGCTATCACATGCCACTATCCATGTAAAATTTTACTTACTGTGAAGAATCTGACAGAGAATGTGCAAAGACATATGAAGGCATACAGTGTTTTATCAAGCTGTAACATCACTAAACATAAGTGTCATGCTATTGACTTGTACCTAATCCAGACACTAGGGATCATAGACAAATTACAAGGTGTAACTGTGGCAGGTGCCCTGCCCAACATGAGGTGATCAAAATAATAACAAATTAGGGATATTTTTTGATTGACATTTTATATGTATTTCATTATATTTTTGCACTTTCTTCGAGGCTCAAATCCTATGGGTGACAGCTGTCATTGTAAAGGTGACTCATTACATTCATTTACAGAGTCCCTTAACAGATGGAAAGGTCTTTGTTTCCCAGGGAACACTGACAAGTTATGATTTCCAGAGCTTTTAATCATTTTAACAAAACTTATACACATCTGTCAATTACTCTATTCAGTGATGTTAATAATACAGCAATCTGAGAATGACAAAGTACGCTTTCCTTTTCTTGAAACCACAACTTTTCCATCAAGACTGGAAGCATAGAACAAAAACACTTTTGAAGAGCTGTTTTTTCCAGACAATTCAGTATAAGTAGCAGCGTACTTGATCTGCCTGAGATGGAGTTAGTTTTCCCCACAGCAGCCCTCACAGTGATATGGTTTGCATTGGGAGCTAGAAAGGTGTTGGTAACACACTAGTGTCTTGAAACTGCTGAGCAGTGCTGGCACAGTGCCAGTAATCTCCAACATTCTGCCCTCTCTCCTAACAACCAATATAGGCTGGGGGTAGACAAGACCTTGGGAGGGGACATAGCCAGGACAGCCTACCAAAGGAGTAGTCCATACTGAATGACATCTCAAATATAAAAGCTAAGAAAAAGGAGGCAAGAGGGGAAGTATTCATTATTTATGATGTTTGTCTTCTGGAGCACCTGCTGCATGCACTGAAGCCCTGCTTCCCAGGAAGGCACTCTACATCACCTACTGATGGAAAGTAGAAATTAATTTTTTTGTTTTCCTTTGTTTCTGCGCATGGTCTTTGCTTTTGCTTTATTTAACTGCCCTTATCTTGACCCATGAAGGTTTTCTTCATCTCATTTTCTCCCCCTCCTGTCCCACTGAGGAGGGGACTGCCAGAGCAGCTTAGTGGCCACCTGGAATCCAGACAAGGTCAACCCACCACAAGCAGCATTTATAAGAACAGTAAAACTTCATTTTCATAGTACCTGTCTAGAGAGCTTTTTTTCCTCTTCTTCCGAGCTGCAGTGAAACTATAAATCATTAAAACATACAAGTGATAAAACATGACAAGCTGGCATCACACAAATAATTAAAACCAAAGTCACTGTGCAGAACTGATAATTTTGGTCAGGTGCAGAATAAGGGCCTTCACTGTGGTGCTTTTTCTGGTCCAGATAGCATGCACTTCAAGCTCCCAAGGCTTCAAAATCGAGGCACCAGATGCATGTGTACTAGTAGATGTGGTAGCTCTGCCTCATGACTAATGTGCAGCTCATTCATTCATTATAGAACTAAGGCTGCAGTCCCCTTGCATAAACCAGGTATGTTTTTGCAGTGATATTACAGGACATCCACATAGAAAGTCTCTAGCCTTTCCAGAACAATGACAATGGGACATTTTGGGTTTGGTTTTGGGGTTTTTTTTAGATCCATAATGTTCAATATGAGTAGAAGCCTGAGCATCTAAATGAAATTTTACTTTTTAGTAAAAGATAGCGAAGTTTTTTACTTTTTTTTTCTTTTAAAATATGAGGATTTTTTATTCTGATACCTACCACAAAAGTAAAAATAGCCATAATCTTTTGCAATGTTACAACACCTTAACCGTACCTTAGTAACAGAAATGTTTCAGCTTTCAAACTATATTTTTAAGATCTCTCCATGGAAGACTTTTGTGTCATCAGGCAGTTCTTTGTACTATTTAATACCATTACAATTGTATTTTAAGACCCTAGAGAAGGAGTCACAACTTCTTTTTAAGCACCACTGATAAGCACTGAAATATTTCATATTGGAAAGGTATTACAGAAGCAAAGCAAAGCAAAACATAACAAAACAAAAACAATATTTTGGACAGAGAAAATCTACTTATCTCCAAACAGTCACAAAAAGAGTCATATGACTGAGAATTTATAGATTATGGTCTGCACAAGTAACGTATACTGGAGCCAGGAATTGAACTTGAATTTCCCTTTAAGTCTAATATAGACCTTGAACTGCTACAACCACCTTTTCATCTTCTTCAGGAAGACTAGACAGGTTATGGATCAGAAAGGCAGTTCCTAGAATTTAACCATGTTCCAAAGCAGTTTAACCGTAGCCTTTAACCTCTTCTCTGTAAATGCTATATAAACTTTGCCATTCTTTCAGCAACAAAATAGTCAGGAGGGGTGTTTCTCACTATTTTCTTAGGAGCGTCACACTTCTAGGGTCCTTGACATCTCTGTATATATTCTCTTGAAAAAAGTACGGACTACATTCAAATGCTATTCTGTAAAGTAAAATAAGTGGCAGCTGGCACCATACAGTTTTGTTATAATGAAAACATGAGGTGGTTGCCATTACACAGTCCTGCACTAATGAGAACAGTAGGAGTCTAGCATTACAATGGTCTAATGAAAACAGGAAATGGCTGGCATTAGATTGGTATAATGAAAACAGGAGGTGGCTGGCATTACACTTATACAATAAATAAATTAAGGTTTCTGGCCCTACTAATCTCATCTGCATCATATATTATTGCAGTGTCTAAGAGAGAGGTTTCTGCAAAGTCAGGGACAGTGACAGTAAAGAGCATTCTTTGTTACATCACCTCAGAAGCAGAGCGGTGTCGTTTTTCTTTCAATTTTTCCTTTCTTTTCTTGGTGGTTATACGCCAGTGAAACAGGGACATGGTTTTAAAAAAATGACATATAACCTACATAGATTCTTTCTTTTATTTAAAAAATAAGCAAAAGCAGCTTGTTTGCTAGTGCCTGTCATGCCACAATGTGAAAGGTTAAAAATACTTTATTCAAAAGTAAAATTTAATATGATAGGACTTTTTTTAATGAGATTCACACTTAGCCCTCCCCAATTTGAGCTAAGTATCCAATGGTTAAAAATACTTGGGGATGTTTCATGTGATATAGAGAATGAGATCAAAAAAGAAAAATACATGCTGAGGAAAAAAGAAAAAACAAACAATAAAGTTAAGCACAAAATCAATCATTTAGCTAATGGGGTTTCTTCTAAGAACAGAAGGGTCAGGTGGTTTTCTTCCTTGTTTTTCAAGCTAATCACTCTAGTTGAGTCTTTTTAATTATTATTACACAAGCGGGTCTTCTGTGTAGGTCTTAAACAATGAATAGACAACCATCTTCCCTTTTATTGCAACTTTCAGAGCCATCTGAAACTGATTGATTCTCACTCTCTATAATCTGGCTGAACTCACCATCAGGTTTGTACAGTTCAAGGCCAGTACATTAAGGCAGCGCATCAATCCACTCATATGGTACCTTTCAGCCACTCAGTCTCCCATTTCTTATCTTCAAGCTCAACTGCATTGTTTCAGGACGTTTTCTATTGAAACCAAGAAATTAAATGAAGCAAGAAAATGTTTGGAGTATGATTTTCAAAGCATCAATTAGTGTGCTGGAATGTTCCAGCATAAAATGCTGTGCTTCCTGCAGCCTGTTATTCTGCCGATAGCTTTGGTTTCCAGATTCAGATTGAACTGAAAATATTCCAGTCAGGTAGCTCGGAGTAAAACAGCAGTGTGATGCAAATAAGGAACAGATAATCAAATCAAACTTTCTAATCGAGTTTTGCTATGCTGACTCTCTTATTTCTCTCTAGCCTGCAGTTTGCATGTTTTACAACACTGCAGAATTAGCTTAAAGAGTAAATACTTGTGAGTTTATCAAATCCTGTCATGTCTCACATATACTGAAAAACAAATAAAGTAAAATAATCTTCCTGTGCTGCTTCTACTATTACTTTAATTTCTTTGCATCTTTGGTGTGGTGCTAATTTAATCTTTTTGAAGGAGGGGAATAGAAGATGAAGAAGAAGCCAGAGGGGTAAAGCAGGGTGAGTGCTATTAACAAATTTTTGCTTTCTTTTTCGTTTGTTTTTATTTTTTCATCAAACAACTGTAGGGAAAGAAAAGAAATACTTATACCTTATGGACCAAATTTTTAAACTGAAACGTATGGCACTGGAAGCAGCACATGCCTTAGAAAATCTGCTGTTACGTGTTTTGTGTGGAAGCCACAGACATGGCTTAATCGAGATAGGAGGCGACACGTGCCATGCATCTGAGATTAGTGGCTGGCCCTCAGCCATTAATGCTGGCATCTCAGGAACTGACTCAGTCCTCTGCCAAACTTCTGCTGGGATTTGGGTTCAGTGAATCTGATTCACAATCTTTAATCCCCCCAAGCAGCATCTCTTTGAATTGTGGAGCTTGCAAAACATCCAGGTGGTGGTCCAGACATGACAGTGCCTGCATAAGCTCAAGAAACAGACTGCTCTGTTTAAGCGTTTTACTATTCAGAAAGTTTCTAGCCATCTACCATGTGTGAATGTCAGAGCTCACCCCTCTTTTTTTATTTCAGTTCATTATACTGCATAGACAATAGTCATATTGCCCCTTGCATAAGCCTTCAAATCTCATTGAAATATTTGCGATCTTAAAAATGTCGAATGCTATAAATCTGCTTGATGGGTCTTATCATTCTGTAAGCAATATTTTTCATTAGCTTTGCAATAAAATGGCATTTTGCCCTATTTTCAAACTAACAAATTTTGTCAGGGTTGGCATCTTTATTATATTATCAAATATATCAGTCAATACCACCTGGTGTAATTGACTCCTGTTATATGATTCAGATAGTTGCTTAAAGTATGGATTTTTTGAAGTCAAATTTTCTGGCAGGAAGAATATTGTTTTAATAGAATTTTAGATAAATAGGTAGTGTACTACTGTAACTACTACTCTTAATTTAAGATAATTAATTGACCTCTCTGTGTATAATATTAAAGATCATTTATAATTTTGTTGCACCCAAAAAGGTGTATAAAAGCCATTTGATTATGCTTGATTTCCATTTCATGTTGCAAAACTAGCACCTGACACTCACAGTAGAATATGAATGAGTGTGACAGCAAAGTTCTTATAGGAACCAAGGTTTTTGAGTTGTCTTAAATAATATTAAGGAATATGTCTCTTCTGGCTTTCTAAGTAAGGAAACTGGTAAATAAGAAAATTATGAAAAATGTGCCTATCTTTTAATGGAATGTGGAAATTAAAATTTAGAATCTAGGAACACACACATACATGCACTTGAGGAGGAGAAGCCTGTGAAAGTAAAAGATTTAAAATTGAGCTGCTCAGATTCAGCTAAACTACATTCTGACCCAAACCTTTTTCAAAGATGCATTTCATTATAACAAAGAACAAGTTCTATACTACTATAAGGTTAGCTAGTTAAAAGTTTTTCATTCTCATGTGCATCTGTAATCACATTTTGGACAGTTCATTAAATTAAAAATGTGGAAACAGCATCTAGATATTATTTATTTCCTTTTAAACATTTTCTGCTTATATTTGAGGATTGAAGAAATACTTGCAAAATCTAGATAAGTATTTAAAATGTCCTTATCATAACCAAACTGCACTACCGTATAACAGAACAATTTGATTTTGTCCAAATTACTAATCCAAATGAATTTTTCTCACACATTACATTCTATAACTTTCCTGCCATTCCCAAGGCAAATAAAATAGAAGATTGCTTACTTTAAGACACTATAATTTCTTTGGTGACAAACATTGAGAATTTTTACACTTTATATAAACATGAGAGATTTACAGATTATCTACAGCCGGATTTTTCAGTGTACATAAGAACTATTTTACTGTACTTTGTAGTTGTGCCAGATCCAATCAACTAAGTGGCGCTCACCCTAGCCAATTCTTGGGACATCTCCAAGGAAAACAGAGAGATCTACTAAGTAAACTAGACTGTTTACCAGGTGTTACTGTTCTTTTCTTCTATGTCAACTTTAAACTAGTCAATATTAGTCAAAATTATCTGACCTGATAAGGTCCCTGCCTTTTCATAGCGTATGGAGGGAGCCCTCATTCTCTCCCTTCTTACACTAAGATAAATTGAAAATTTTGTTCTAATTTTATATGAACTCCTTCCAAATGTTCTGTCAGCTGTGGTATTCCATACCCTGAACATTTATTACCTGTCTGCCAGAGGCAGTAGAAACTGCAACTGCTGCTCCAAGTGGGCTCGTCCAAAGCTGCATTTCTACTTTCATCCTGGTTTGGGGAAGAATGGAGAGCTTGTCTTGCCTTGAGCTGCTTCTTTTTGCATTGGAAGTAAAAAAAAACATGACATTGATTATTAATGGCTCAATGGCAGTTCTCGGAGATAACTATATTTATTTAGGTGGATTTTTGGACCAGATTTCAATTTGAATTATTATATTAGTCAAAGAAAGATTTCATATCTTCAGGAAAATTAATGATTCTATTCATGCAGGTAGTTTCATTATAAATAATATTTGTGGTGGATTTACATGAATGAAAATTATTTACACAATATTACAAAGTGCACACACACGCGTGCGCGCACACACACACAAACACACACAAAAGCAGCTGTAATGCACATACTGCCCTCTGTGAGATGTAGTTGGTAGGTAAAAAAATTTCCTTGTATTTGGGCATGAAATATATCTCTTGAAACTCTGGTAATAGATTGAGAGTAACAGTAGTTTATAACTGCGTAAAATTTTGTCTTCCATTAGCCATGCACTTTTATTACATGCAATGTAATTATATTAGCCAGGAAAAAATTTCATATCCTTGGGGAAAAGTTAAAGTTCTCCAAGAATGGTGTAACTGTACTTCTACCATATCTCCTAATGCAACTGTTGGCGGGAATGACCAGGGGTAGGGCTCTACTCATAAGCAGGGAAGACCTGCTGGCATTCTTACAGTGTAGCTTGAATTGCAGTGTCTCCAAGCTGAGTTGCAGTGTCTCCAAGATGATTAAGGTAAGGGCCTGGAGGTGAAATGGAAAGACAAGCAGCAAATTTTGGATTCTGGACTCTACTACTGTATATTTCTTCTAATTCAGTATTTCGCTTGGGAACTCTCTGGGTAGCTGCCATGAAGAAGGATGTCAAGGAGAGCAAGGTGATTTTTCAAGAAAGCTTAAAGATAGCTCAGGAGTTAATCACAGACTCAAAGAGACTGTTGGCTGATCTCAGATCCTGGGAAGATCAAGAAATACATATTTTTGGAATTCACACCCAAGTAAGTGAAAGACAAGAAGAGCAATCAGGAATACTCAACATGGACTTTTCAATAGTAGAGTGTGCATAAAAAAAATCTATTGTCTATGAGCAATTTAATGAGTGGGTAAATGACAAGAGAAAACTGTGTGTGAAATTTTCCTTGACTTTAATGAGCTTTTTTGTCATTCTCCTCAGATGAGGAAATATGCTGAGAAAAAAGTTAGGTGGGATATTTTTATGGGGTTTTAACCGCACTCAGCCACAGAAATGATCAGTGGTTAAATGTTTCCCTGAAGATCAGTGAGAACTTCAGTACTGTAGAATTTCATGCTCAGACATGGAATGTTCAGCATCTTCACTGACCTTGATAACAACGCAAACTGCCTTTAAACCATTTGCAGATGAAATATACTGGAAAGAGTAATTTTGACCATGACAAATGTCACAACTCTGCCCACAGAGATTGCAATAAACTTTAGCACTAGAGTAAAAGAAAATTCATGAGGGTCCATAAGAACAAGTAAAATGTTCTGGATCAAGGAAGAAATTATATCATACTATAACATAAACTAGGAAGGGACTGCATATGTTAAAGCCCTGCTGAAAAGAGCTTGAGGATAATGGTATACACAAGATTGGAGACAATTCAACAGTGAGGCTTGAGACATAAAGGTGTGTACATGTCATTGGAGACAATTCAACTACGCTCTCTCTTCCTGAATAAGACAAACTATATCCTCAGTGGCAACTTTTATATAATGTTAAGAAACTGTGGTCACGAGATTAAGAGAAGGTATTCTTCCATTCTACTTAGCACCAGAGAGACTGCATGTAAAATACTGCATCCAGTTTAGAACCATCCAGTTTAAGAGAGATATAAAGAGGTTGGAGAGGATCTAATGGAGAGCTATAAATGCAATCAAGGCCACAGAACACTTACCACATATGGCACCTAAGGAATCTAAGTCTATGTAGCTCTGTGCAGAAGAAACTTAGGGCTCCTGTTTATGTCTGTTTGAAGGGTGATGCAAAAGTGTTGCAGTCAAAGTCTCCTTGCTAGTGCCAGATGACATAATGAAGGACAATGTCAACAAGTTGTAACTTGGGAAATGAAATTTGTACATGAAGAAAAAATTCTGGAGGGGAGTAGTGCCACACTGTACTAGGTTATTCAAAAAGGTTATAAAGTTTATGTCTTATGATTTTCAAGTCTGACCTTATTGACCTAATATTGGTGATAATCCTGCAGGAAGGAGTTGTTTAGACTAGATGGTCACCTGAGGTCCCCTTCAACCAATATTTCTGTGGTTCTGTGACATTCCCTGTGCATTACAAAGAGGAGCTGGCTGAAACGTGTGTGTTACCAAAGTTAGTTGAGCAAAACTTTTGAGCTAGAGCTAGGGCTTAAGTCTAGAGATGTATTAGAAGGGAAGGTTATAGTTATGGCTTGGAGATCACCATAAGTTTTGTATTCAGTGGGGGCAGTGAGATGTTTGGTCATGTGTTGCCCTGTCAGCCCCTATGGATCCTGATGCCTCAATGGGAGAGATTACTCTTAGGATCCATTTCAGGTGCATCAAAAGCCTCAAAAGGGTAATATATTTTCTACATAGCTGTCAGCAAAATCACTACCTAGAAGCATCCTATTTGATAGAATTGTTGACAGCCTTTGGTTCTGTCTTTCTTCCCCTATGCATCTATGGGAAATGTTGGTACAAATTTATAGCAGTTTGTCTCCCATCATAACAAATAAACATTTACTGGATTTATTTTTGCTATTCTGCTTCTTTACAAGAATCTTTGTCACAGACTTAATTTTAAAAAACCTAGAGATGTAAACTGGTGTACTGGGGGTGTGTGGCAAGGTTTTGGTAGTGAGGGGCAACAGGGGTGGCTTCTGTGAGAAGCTGCCAGAGGCTTTCCCCATGTCTAACAGAGACAATGCCAGCTGGCTCAGGGATGAAACCACAGCTGGCCAAGGCTGAGCCAATCAGAAATGGTACTAATGTCTCTTTTACAACATATTTAGGAAGGAAAAAAAAAAAAAAAGGAGAAGAAAAATTACTCTGCAGAAGCAATTGCAGCCAAAGAAGAGAGGAGCGAGAATATGTGAGTGAAACAAGGTCAGTGAAGAAGGAGTTGGAGGAGGTGTTCCAGGTACTGGAGCTGAGATTCCCCTGCAGCCCACGGAGATCTATGGGAGAGCAGAGATCCACCTGAAGCTCATGGAGGACCCATGCTGGAGCATGTGGATGCCCGAAAGAAGGCTATGACCCCATGAGGACAACATGCTGGAGTAGCCTGTTCCTGAAGGACTGCATCCAGTGGAAAGTTTGTGAAGAACTATAGCCTATGGGAAGGATTCCCACTGAATAAGTTTGTGGAGGACTGTGTCCCATGGGAGGGACCTCACATGGGAGCAGGGGAAGGACTCTTCTGCCTCAGGAGGAACCAGAGGCAGAAACAGCATGTGATGGAACTGACTGTAACCTCCTTTCCCCATCTCCTTAGTCCACCTGGGAGAAGAATGTAGAGAATCAGGAATACAGTCAAGCCTGGGAAGGTGTTTTTAAGCCCTGTTTTACCTCCATTGTCTTACTCTGATTCTGATCGGTAAAAAATTCAATTAATTTCTTGAAATCAGGTCTGTTTTGCCCATGATAGTAATCGGTGAGTGATGTCTCCCTGTCCTTATCTTGATCCAAGAGCCTTTTGTTGTTTTCTCTCCTCTGTTCAGTTGAGGAGAGAAGCGACAGAGTGGCTTTGTTGGGCACTTGCTATCCAGTCATGGTCAAACCACCACAAGTGGACATAACAGCATTTAAGCCTTATTATCAACATAGAAAGAGAGAGAATAACAGATAGAAGAAACTTCCTGATCTTTTCAATTCCTCACTAAAATCAAACTCAGACAAAAATTAGACAAAGATTTATTCTCAACCTGAATGACTAAACAAACCTAGCTCTGTTTTACATTCAGGCATCACTTTCAAAGGTTTGTTCAGTAGACAAAGTACATGCTTAGCATGTCTGAATTTATTTTTTTTTTTTTTGTCATTTAGCTGTATTTTTCAGGACACCAAAGGTGCCTTTTTTAAGTCAGAACTATGAGAATACACTTTGGTTTCTACTAAGAGGTCTCGCTGAATGCAGTTAATGTCTAGAAACCTGTAGATTTAATTAAATATGCATGAGCATCCAAAACCATCTCAGATATCCTATAGCATTGTCTCATGGTTACCTTTATCTCTCTCAGTTTTTTCTCACAGCATGAAGTTCATCAGTTTTTTTAGACAATAAGAAGAATGATGGGAGGTTCCAGGAAGAGAAAATACCAGATTTCCTTTCCCAAAAACATTGTGGTAACATTTCTGCCTGATATTTCTAGTTTCAATAGTTTCAGAATCCAGCCAACTTAATAATTTACCGAACCACGTCAATTGCAAAGAGAAGAAACAAGATATGTGGGAGGCCTCGGATTTTTATCTTTATAGGACAAAACCTTTCAAAAATTTTTCTTAAGCCATTTATCTTCTTTGCTGAGAGAATAAAAAGAGAAGCAATTTCCACTCAGGATATCTCAAAGTGGATCTCAGTGTCTATTATGCTTTCCCAAGGTTTATCTGAGGCACCTGATAATATATGACCACACTCAACAAGGACCCGTGAATCTTAGAAGTGCAATTTGCATTCAGTGTAACACAGAGTTTCATCCACATTTTTTACAAATCATTGTATTCTAATGCATGTACTTTCTCTGGATGCTTCCTTTTTAATGTCTTTCAGTAATCATTACCATCTGCTTCTTAGCCCACTCAGCTGTACTGCTTTGGAGCCACCTACAGCAGAATACGTAGAGAGAGTAGCCATCAGAAGACAAACAACAACAACAACAAAAAGATATTTTCTGTAAGAACAAGAGGTTTTAGAAACAGTATATCATCTCCCTTTCATTCTTAATGTTCAGTGGACACTAAAGAAGGAACTGGAGGCTAATCGTGGCCTCCAGGGGCTTCAAGAAAGATGAAGGGCAGTGGCAGTTGGGCCTTTCACTGCCAGGAGACTGACCTGAACCCTCAGATGTCCAGGGGGCCCGTGGGGAAGACAAGCTGCAGTAATCAGTACTGTTTGAGGCACTGGATTCTGGCCAGACCCATGGAAAGTGGATGCAGGGATCAAAGTGGGAAAGCAAAGCTGAGACCTCATTCTGCCTTGGGTCTCCTGACATTTCCTGGAGTGAGTGATCAAGTACGAGTGACCAAATCATTCCTATCTTGGTTACTATGGAAATAGGTAAGATGTATCTTTGATCGCTTGGGCCTTTGTTGGTCAAAATTATTTGGTTCCAGTCATAGTGGAATACTAGCAAAGCTAACACAAAGGAGCAACAGGCAATTAATTTACTGTATGATGAAGTTGATATCTTTATTACGACAAGAGGAGATCAAGTAGATTTTATAAATGGAATGGTAACTGAATTTTTTAAGACCAAGGGATACCATTCCAGCTAAAGGAAACTCCAAAAATTGTATCTTGCTAATGTGTCCTTTTAAGGCCAAAGGCAAACTTTTTCAGCTCCTTGAAATGTATTGCATAAGGGCAGAATTGGGAGGAAAGTGATACTTTTAAAGCAGACAGTTGTTCTGTGATGTTGTTTCTCCTAGCTCTATAGCATATGCATATGTTGTCAAATTAAACAACAGCTGCTTTTTTTGCAATATTCAAAGACATTGATGCTGTGCCTTACAGAGGGAACTTTTCTTGTAGGAAACTGCATCACAATGCAACATTTCATCCTGTCTAATCCCTAAAGAAAATTTAGTAAGTATCCACACTACCATTTAAATTATCAAAATGGAATACAAGAGCAGTATATATTAGAGGTTTTAACACAAATCTCCATACAAGTATTCCTCTTTTTTTTTTTTTTTTTTTTTTTTTTTTTTTTTTTTTTTTTTTTTTTTTTTTTTTTTTAAACTGAGTGAGGTATTTCTAAAAAAACCACTAGGTTTGTACAGCACAAATGTATTCATAGGAATGTTAGAGTGAGCAACTTCTATATGAACCTGTGCATGCTTCTAGCTTGGCAGTATTCCTAACAAGAATGTACAAAGAGTCATGAAGTGCCTTGTTCTCACCTTGATGAGCACTTGAACTGTAATTTATTGTTGCTCTCAATTACTGCAGATTCCACAAGTGTTTACTATTTTTGGCATCCTGGTACCTCACAGCCAAATGATGATGAATGAATGTAATGATTTGATCCATTTTAACAGGAATATGGTGGTAAGGAAAAATAAGACATTTAGGCTAATCTGCATGACTACTTCTTGGAACTTTAATAAACTGTCAAAAAGATGTGCTAACATTATGTGAAAAAGATAGTCCAAAATGACACACTTCCCCCCCACCCCTCCTCTCCAGGGAATAAGCTCTTTTTTCTTTTTTTTTTTTCTTTAAAAAAAAAAAAAAGAGAGAGAGAGAGAGAAGGAGAAAGTGCTATATTTTGCTAATGTGTTATTTCTATTAATTATGTAGAAGATTCTCTTTAGTCTTGCAATTACATTCCCATCTAGAACCCAAAGAAGAGGTTCAAGTGCTTAGGAATTTGACAACCACTGTCTGCCTCATTCACTAGCATCAAATTTCTCTCTTCTGTAGACAAAAGTTATGAAAAACCTTCAGAAACTTTTTATTAAACTTTCAGATGATTTATCTATTTTTTTTCTTTCTTTTCTTTCCTCCTTTTGCATTTTTCTCTTTAGCCATAAAAGGAAGCAGCTGCTATGAAATAAAGTGTCCATTCCTTCCTTTCTTTAGTCCCTTTCTTGTGTATTAAATCATTTCCAGTCTAGTGCTAGATCCAGAATGTGACTAAATATGCATATCAGAAGTTTGCACAGGACAATATTTGGTCCTGATGCAAATCCATTCTTTGTATGGAACCACATGGAGCCCAACATGCCACATGGGATGAACAGAACACTTATTTTTTTTAACATTTTACTACAGAAAGAAATGGACTGTGAACAAAATAAATTTATTACCCAACAACACAAGGTGCACTTTCATTTTGTGTAACGCTTTCAGAACACATTCTGTCAGCAAATGAAGAACAATTTTTCAACACTGGCTTTGTCAGAAACAGAGTGGTTTTTGGCCTTTCTTTTCAGACTTCTGACACAAGTCTTAGATCCATATAGGATGTTTTCACCTTCTTTTAGGAAGGAATCCTAATTTCTGACAGATGGTATTACAGACTGCAGGAATATGGTCTTTTAAATATAATTTTGGGGAGACAGATTAGCTTCTGGAAATTTTCTGTGCAGAAATATAAATGGCATGGATTTCCATAAATAAATACGTTCTAAGCTTGCAAAACAATCAGTCACTTTTGAAAATTTTTGTTCATAATGTTCATTCAGTGGGAACATTCAATGAACATTAAGCAGACAACATTAAAATTATAATTTAAAATAATAATGACAGGATTATTCAACCATATCAATCACTGTTTCTTAAAAATAAAAATAGTAAGAAGAAACTATAGTCAAATCCAACAATTTAACTCATTTATGAAGATAAAGAAAATGTTTCCTTTTGACTAAAAAGGATCAAAAATACAAAAACTTGGTCACTTGGTATGCTATTTATTGACTTGATAGAGAAATTAGAGAAAAATTTTCTTCAGTAGGTAAAGCATCTTCAATAGATGCTTTAAAATAATGTTTTCCAGCCTCAGCATTGATGAATCTATGATATCCTCATACCTTGGAACTTGCTGCTATTTCCAAATTATGACAGGCAAGAGGAAACCTATTTAATAAGCAGCTTAGTCCACAACTAGGACTATTGTAACTAACTACTGAAACTTCTAGTGAAATATTTGGCACTGGACATGTCAGAATGGAATATCATGCCTGATATTCCTGATCCAGAATGTCAGGAGGTTAAGAGATCCATATAATCAGAGTGCCACATGGAAGGCTTCTTGACACTTTGGTTTTAAACAAAGATTCTGGATGGGCTCATTTACTCTATTCATAAATATTTGGCTGCTATATTTGCTTATGCAACACAAAAACTTCATTATTTAAACTAATCCTTAAGGATTTTTTTTTTCAGTTGCTATGGTTTTTTACAGTACTGTGTTCTTTGTATAATTTTGGTTTTGAACACCTGTTATCACCAACAGTTTAAGGCTGTTCAAAGAGTATTAAAAACAGAGATGCCAAAGAGAATGTTTAGGAGTTTTGTTACTGTCGTTGTTTTGTCTTGGTTTGTTTATTTTTCCATTCTGAGGCCTTAAAAATTAACCTTAAAAAGTAATACTCTTTCAGGGCATAGCATCACACAGTGACTAGAGGATTCTATTTGAAGCTATTGCCATCTCACAATATTACAGAAAACTTGTTCCTCTCTAAACATAAGTGGAAAGAGTGTTTCCCTGGATGTTCTCAGGGTCACTGAATTTATTCATTTATAAAACACTCATTTCAGAAGAACTGAATCACTAAGCGCCCAAGCTGTATCTATCATTTATAGCAACTGGAGCTCATCCTGTGACATTGTCTTCATTGACATAATCAACTGTGTCATTCTCTTAATATAAAGCTGGGGAGGATGCTCATCTACTATTCTCATTATTCAAAATGTGTGATGAAAAGCCTTGTTTAGTGCACACTTTTCAGACCCTGCTCTGAACACTCTTTTATTCATTTTACCAGAGACTCCATCTTCTCTAGAGTCTCAAACACTAACCAACCAATAAGTCTGCACCTCTAGATTGTCCAGTCAGCCAAGACAGTGGCAGTTCCAGATGTTTTCCATAGCAGGACTAAGGTGAATAAGGGTATTTTGTAGAAAAAAAAAACAAAACAAAACCAACAACAACAAAAAACCACAACAAAACAAACCAAGAAGGGCTAGTTTTACAGCTTTAAAGATAGGCATCTAAAAATGCACTTTCCAGCTGGACAAGGAATGGCAGCAACAGGTTGCTTCCTCAAGTCACAAGCGCAGGCAGCCAGAGATGACCGTGGAGGAGGTGGTGCTCTCATTGTCTGAAGAAGTCCTACAGGGTCTGAGCACAGTGGGCAGAGCTGGAGGCTGATAGCAGGGTCCATCATCAGCCCCCAGTGTGGCAAACAATACATCAGGTCCAGAATACATCCACATGGCCCCATCAGGGGCTGCAAGAAACAGCGACAGAGGCAGGCTCTGAGACAAGATGCATGTCCAAGGGATCCATCCATGAACAAGCTACTCACAGTATAGGGTGAGGTCCATCCAGGCAGCAGGACTGGAGAAAGGATCACCTATCATGCAACTCAGACAGTGTCTGGAGGCTCAAGTCTGAGCTGGAATTTGGCTCCTGGGCCTGTGGTCAAAGTGCCATTGTAGCAGCCAGGTGAGATTGCTCCAGGTCATTAAAAGCTATCAGTGCATCCATGACACAAATTTAGTATGCAAGAAAATTCTCTGCTAGTTTTGGGTCTTGTTCTCCCTCTGACAAACTTATTTGTTTTGATTTTTTTTCTGACTTCTAGTTATTTGTGCCTTTCTTCTACATGTTTTAATTCCAAAACATTCTTTTTGATGGGTGTTAATCTGCACAGCACTCCTAAGACCACACTACTGATTTATGGAAATACTTCATAGCTTTTACCATATTTATGATTATCACATTATTCCTCCAAGTATTGATCCAAGTATTTAATTGACTTATTTACAGCAGTGCCCAGGTCTCAAGAGTTCCTGAGTTCCAGGTGGGACACAAATAGATCTCAAGCCATGGAGAATGCTGTAGCACATTCTTCCTATTTCCACCAGTGTAGCCACTGTGCCCCCAGTCCTTTTCATGACATTTTCTTATCCACTAGGAGTGCATCAACTTCGAACAACTTGAATATTGATTTAGGTAGTTTTGAAGCAATTATCTTCTGTGACTACACCAAGAGTAAGACTGGATAGAAGGTGGTTTTCCTTTGCTAATGTTTTTCTCAGTACCTTCTGGTCTTGATTGACAACTTTGTGTCATCTTTCTACCTCATTGCACAATCTTGTCTTTCAGATCATTAATAAAATGTATTAAAAAGCATGGAGTTTAATGTAAAACCTTGGAGTACCTCTCTGTTAATGTGCTGGCATTTTTTTAATCCTCATATTTTCTATTTCTTAAGCAGTTCTGTCAGTTTTATCTCCCTTAGTCTATCTTTAATATTAAAAATAATTTGTGCTACATCTATTATCTATAATTTTCCAAGTTGTTCTCTTTTTCTCTTTAAAACATCTTTCACCTGGTTTAACAGAGACAGCTACAATAGTCTAGATGCTGATATTGATCTAATCAATAAAAAGATGCTAAGCAGCCTCATATTACTAGTGACTCACACTGGAAAAAAATTATATGAAAAGAGGTGGTGTAAGTGTAAGTGACATATAATAAATACTGTCAGTGACAATGAATCTTCAATTTTTTTCTGATCAGTATCAACAGTAAGAATGTCTGTACCAATATTCAGATATTCTATATCCCATTAGTTAAGGACTTCGGGTGGATCAAAACAGAACTGTGAAAGAAAGCTACTATTCCAGAAAGAATTTTAGCTCACGTCTTGTTTTTTAGGGAAAAGAGGTATACTACTATCTAGCCATTATAAACTAAGGATATAGCTCTGACTCTACCTTTTGAGATGAACCCAGTCCTAATGGGATGTGCTACACATTTTCTGTAGTTCTTCTGAACTGAACCACTTTTGGAACATAATAGGACAGACATCTAAAATCTGAATACCAGCTATGAGGTGTGATGAATTTTCCAGCCATATTGAAACTGATCTGTTTGAACACAGAGAACCTAAAACTTAGGAGTCTCTCTGGTTTTCTGTGGGTATCTATATATGACCAACTTGTAAAAAGGGTATCTCAGGTGATTAGGTGCCTAATATTCATGTTGAGATAGTCAGGTTGAACCTCTCCCTAGACAAATAGGAGAGTTTATTATCTAATAGTGGAGAATCGATGGATGTTGGGTCAACTCTGAAATTACACAGAAGCTAAACTGTGATTGCATTTTTAGTATCTAAACTTTTTTGACATCTCACTTTAAGCACTTAGCTTCCCATTCATATATGGTCAGTTGAAAGTGTAGGACAAAACCTAAGGTGAAGTCATGGGTACATCTGTAGTAGATAATGGAAGGAGTCCTAGTTTTTTAGCAAATAAAAGCTCAAGCTATTCCCTTCACAAACAGTAGAGCACCCAAAACATCCCTGATATAGATAGACAAATCTAGTTTTCATGTTGACCTCAGTGTAGTGAGGGACAGCGGCTTTCACTGTTCTTCATCTTCCTCTCCTTTCAGCTTCTTCAATTACCCTGCAAGGTCTCCCTCCAATATTAGTTTGCATTACCTCCCCTTCTGACATGGAAATTATGTGTTTCAAGACATAACTGCATAAATTTCTTACAGGTCTTAACAGGCATTTTTAGCAAGATTCTAAAGCCTAGGAATCCTCCTTCCCTGTCTTGGTATGACCCATTTGTTGTGACCTATGAGACACTCCCAGAATGCTTGGTGCCTTCAAGACAATGAATTTGTTTTCTCTCTTTATATCATTCTTCATTAGCAAAGGCTTAGAAGTTCACCAGCACATCAATTCTTTAGATATTTTGCAAAAAATCCAAAGCAGCTTATTAAAAATCAATAATAGTATAGGTTAACTCTTATAAGAGTGTCTATATTACAAAGTTCTAAAATTCATTAAATGCTATTTTATGTGTAAATTTAAACCTGCAGTCTTTATTTATTAACAGTTTTGAATTACTCTAATGTATGTCACTATCAGTATTGGTCTTTCTCATACCTGACTTATGTATAGTCTTAAACATTTGGCTTTATTTCAGCGTGAGTCACTTAAGCAACCCAGCCTCAGCTTCTGAAGATTGGTTGTGTTCTCTCCTCCAGTACTTGCCATCTTCAGATCTGGCAAAAGGTATTTAAGAGAAGGAAAGAAAAAAAAGCAAACAACATACCAAAATAGTATGATCCCATCTTCTTTATTTAGTGTCAGCACAAAAAGCTAACTGCAACCAAAGATATAATTAATTTTACTGCTCACTCAGAACATTATCTTTTTTAACTTGATTCTACAGCTTATACTGAAGTATCGGCAATGGTCCTCAGAATCTGTTTTACATTAGATTAAGAAGCCCATATGCTTTTGACACTTGAGCCATAATCTCTTTTAAGCAATACTCTTTGCTTCGATGTGACAAAAGCAATAAAAGTAATAAATAATATTTTTTAATGTGCTTAGATTTTTACACATTACTTGTTTTGCGACATAAGTGCTCCACTCACTTCCTAGGCACATAAAGACTACTTACTGGACTTAGCATACCTCAAAACTTTTCAGAGTTTGTCCATGCAATAGGCTAAGGTGAAAATGCTTTAGATAGAAATATACATAACAACATACCAGAGGTGGATGACAGCAACTGATTTGCCTATATATCATAGAATATTAAAGGTTGTATTCCTGGTTTTTCTTGGTTCTTCTTAGTTCTTCTTTTCATAATGGTGTTATAAATTTGTCATCACTGAGAAAATTTTCTCTTCTCCTTTGTAAAAACAAATTTCTCATTCACTGAATCTGTAGCAGAACATTAATTTCATTTCTCACCTTTCTACATCACAAATAAAACTAGACCAAATCCCTTTTTTTTTTTTTTTTTTTTGCCGTCTCTCTTGTGAACAGAAAAGCCAGACTGCTGCTTACTGATGTCTCATTGCAGCCCAGGTTATTTAAATCAGGAGATTGAAAAAAAAGAATGTATACAGTGTGTCCAGTGAAGAACTAATCACTGTGAAAGGTGCATGTTCAGATCTAACCTCTTACTTATGTTAGCTTCTTGTATGTAGTGTTAGAGTGGAGAGACTTAGCCTACACTGTTGAAGGCACAGCTTCTTATCCAGAAATGTCCATAACGACACTTAATGGAAATTAGGTCGCTTGTGAAAGTGATTTTGATGAGGCATTATATAAATTGAGATTTTTGTGTTGATTTTTACTATGGACAGAATCGTTTCATTAACTGTCTCAGGTTGGTATTATGATTTACACTGGCACCTGTTTTACTGATGAGATAACTTTGCAGGTTTAATTATTAATGTATTTTATTTTAGTCATGCAACTGTCTGAAATTCTGCACCAGTCATTTGGTCAAAGTCTAAACGCTGCAAAAAATACCTGTCCTGAATTAAGGAAAGATTACAGCAAACAACCTCGTTGTGCGATTCTTTTTAGCTAAATCTAGAACTTAAAGCAAGCAAAGAGATGAGCCCAACTCATAATTCTTTTGAAGCTAATTCTTTGCTATGTGAGTATTTGAGAGTGTGGCTTTGAAATATGAAGTTGGGGAAAAATAATTATGTCAAATGTTTGAAGGTCATAAACTGTAAAGTAGCTCATATCTAGTTTAGGAAGTTTGGTGCGTGTTGCATTCACTGATTTTCATGGTCAATTTCTGTCCTTTTTTTTTAAAGTTAAAATGTCAAATGGAGTTCTGTAAAGCATAACACAGGTTCTTTCCATTCTCTGATGTGGATATAGTCTTATTTTTGGGCATCCTTTCACTGTCAATACTTACATCTGTTGTTTGAAATGCTATTCCTGATACAATTGTTTTTTTAAATGCAAACCCGTATGTGTGATCTCAAGAGAAACTGGTAAATTTTAGCAAATGGGCATCCCTAAATTACATGCCATCTGCAGCTAGTGATGAGAGGACTAAACCCAGTCAGCTGTGATCTTCTACCCCTGCATCTATCATTTTGATTGGCTCTAGGGAAATCAACAGCTTTTGGCTTGAACTTTTCTCGCCCTAAACAGTTATTATGGACTGGTTGAGATGTAGTGGCTAAAGAATTATTTATTTTATCTGCAACTAGGCTTCAAACTATTTTTTTGTTCAAACCAGTAAGAAAAAATTCAGCAAAGCAAAAGGCACGTACTCTAGCACTGATTCAGATTTTATGAGGTGTAAGTGTGCAGCCTTATTAACTCAGAATGACTGCTGAAATATGTAAAGCATGGAAGAAAAAATTAAGGAAACATTATTATTGCCTATGTACTTGTAAATTAATAGTACCAGGGAAAAAAAAAATTACGAGCTTTTTAGAACAGCATGTTCATATTCTGAAGGAATAATTGCCAAAGTGAGAATTTCTGTATTATAGCATATGAGATTTTAGGATCATCTTAGAGAGAGAAAAAAAAAAAAAAAAAAGTGGGAAAATAATACAGTGATGCTACCTCAATGAGGAAAAAACCCTTTGAAATTCCATTTATATCATCAATCTTCCACTACTACGATGCCCCCTCCACCTACCCTTACTCCTACCTTATGGCATATTCTTTTAAAGCAATGAAAGTTATGGTGAGCTAACTAAAACTACAGTTAAAAAATTTAACCAGAAACATATTGAGATGCACTTTGTTTTAACAGACAAAAAACCTAGCAAATATAAATGCTTAAACCTCATGAGCCTAACTGAACACTTCCTAATTTGTTTTTATTTATTCACTAACTAGATGAACAAATAAGGTCAGAAAAACAAGATCTAATAGCTGGTTTAAAAAAACCCCAACAAACTAACAAACCCCATAAAAAACCCTGACCATATCTTTGTTCCTCGTCTACAGAGCTTCAAATGCTAAGTATAGCATGAATTCATTTTCACCCATATAATTGCTGAAGTGTTTAAATGGTTATATTTATAGGAATGAAAGGCATAACACCTCATATACCAGGGAGTAGTATGAATGAGGTACACCCCAGGAGACACTGAAAGAAGGGAATGACTGAAATCCTACCTCTTTTTTCATCTGAGAAATGGTTGTATTACTGGGGTTCAAGATTCAGGACCCTTTTTGAAAGATAGCTGTAGGCACCTGTGTGCAGAGGAACAACCTGGGCTGAGCAGCCCCAGTACAGACAGACCATCTCATCAAAGCCATGCCAAGTGATCAGATCCTTTTAAAAGGTGGGATGGCTTATCTGTTGATTATATTCATGTGGCACCATATTAGACAAAGAAGAGACTAGACAGATTGTACTCTGACTGCAGTCACTTTTGTAGAGTTTGGATACCTCTTTATGAATTAGGCATCAAAAATTTAAAACATCCAAATTCCCAGTGTTAAAATTAATCTTTCGGTCTTTCAGCTATGTTTGTTTTCAAGTTCTGTCCTCTACACTAGAATTTTATTATGCACATTTGTCTTGCTCTGAGAGTGCCTGTAAGATCAAATTCCCCATAGAATAAAAGGAAAAGAATGGCTGGTGTCTCTAAATAGCTTTATTTAATGTCTAGGTGGTGTGTTGCTCAAAAATTTTGAGTTTAAATGTCTAAAGTACATGTGTTACCTATGAAGATTTTTTTCAAGATCACAAAATGAAGAATCACTGAAATATGGGAATTTCTAAGATATGCCCAATGGGAGTCTTAGGGATCACAATTTTGGGATTATGATTTTGAAAATACATTTATGTTTCAATTAGGATACCTGAAATATATTCTTGATCTATTCAATAGCTTCTCAATCTTTTAGTTTTCCATGTGTGAAATGTAAATATGTGTTTCTTCCTTAACAGAATGCTGTGAAAGAAAATAATTTAAAGATTGTGTACCCTCAAATCCAACAGGAATCTATTTGCTAGGATCCCTAATAAATACTTAAAGTTTGAGGTGTTTAAGATTTTAAGATACATTATGAGAGAAAGGTGAAGAAAAATAGGAGATGGAAAAAGCCAAGATAAATGAACTGAGAGATAAGGTATAATGAAAATATTTTTACTGGTCTTTTACGGTCCTCTTGTTCACTTATTTTTCTTAAAAGCTTCTGCACAAAGACTTAAAGGTATTTCAGTACTAAAGATCTTTTTATTCCACTTGATTTCTCAGGAAATTAGATGTCTAAACCATTTTTAATATTTTTTTCTCCCATAAATGGCTAGAGATGCATAATTAAGAGGTTCTGAACTTGCTTAACATGGCATAACATTTTTGCACTCAAGCCAATACTCACTGTGAGTTGTTTCACTTTACCTGATTGCTCAATGGTGTAGTATCAGTCCCAGTATCATAAGCATTCATGTTTTAATGCTTTAACAAATGTGTAAATCTGGGGGACAATAGAAAATCAATTAGAAGCAAAATGATAAAACAACCCAAATAAAATGTTATTATATTTGGCTAAATTACTGTCTAAACTTCCCATATTACTGTTACCGTTAAAGACAGAACAAAACCCCAAAATTAATATTGTGAGGCAACAGACAGCAGAGTAACTAGCAGAGAGCAACAAATTAATTTGTAATAGTTTATGCACAGCTTGCTATCACCACTGTACTTTGCTAAAAATATATGAACTGATGGCAGACGGACTCCAAAATCCATCAGGCATTTGCAGTGCTGCATTAAGTGCTTAAACATGACTCTGCAAGCAGCAGAATGCAGGAAAAGGCCTTTGGATTTTAAAAAATCTGATCAAAATGAGATATATTATTTTATATTCCTACTTGAAAGAGCCAAAGGACTATCACAGTGACTTTTCTGAATTATGTTCTTTCCCCAAAAAGTATTGTTCACTTAGATGTCTGAAGACAGGTCAGACCTTTCTATTGATTTTTCAAGTGTTTTTTTGCTGGTGTGCATTCCTCAAGACTAATGTTAGCACACCTTCACAGCTTTGCACCATTAACTTTATTTATTACATTTAGCAGAAACATTTTCTCTTTGATTTCCAGTACTCAAAATTGTGAATAGCTGAAACAGCTGGAAAAAGATCAACACTCTAATGCTAACAACTAAAGTCTGCAACAGGTGACTTGAAGTCATTCTCTAAGTCAGTGCTAAGAAATGTTTCTTAGTATCTATTTTCACATAATGAGAGATGAATGGAAGAAATGTCAAGTGATTATCACACAATTTCATATTGTCAAAGGGCAAAACCACACCCCTGTGATGTCAACAAGGACTTTTGTTATTGACTTTGGTGAAGATCTGATTTCACTCAGAATAATATTGCTTCAAAAAGAGAGATGGAGGGAAAAGGATGAGGACTGAGGTTTTCAATTATATTTTATTTGAACTCTCAGCAGTAGTAGAATCCATAAAACTTGTCTACACATGCACGACTGGTTCCTAACTCAGCAGGAAATGGCATCCAGTCTATCAGAGAAGATGGGTAAGATGCCAAATTTTAGGAAACTGAAAGATTTCTGTTTATGAAAAATCCCTTTGTTTCTCCAGTGTTCATTTAGGGAAGCCAGGAGCTGTTTGGGTTTCATGACACAGTTTTGGAGGCCCATGCTGCATGAAACTCAGATATACTTGAGAGAGACGATCGATGTTTGGTACTGCAAGTACTTTAACAATGATCTTGAAGGAATATGAGTACTTTGAACTCTTGCTTATTGCATGATTTTTCTGCCTTACAAGGCTGATTATACTTAAGTTAAGTATTAACCTTTCAGCTTCTATTTGAAAGTAATTCAAAAAAACTATTTTTTTCCCCTAGGTAAGTCCTAGCAACTACAGGGAAATGGTACTTTCAGGATTCTATGGAGTTACAACTTCTGGCTGTTGTACCCTTATAAACATAAATATCCTGTTTCTAAGCTTTTTGTAGCATTTTACTGTGACAGTATAGAGTGAAATCTTTCCTTTATCTGTATTTTTGAAAGAAGATATTGAAGAAAAACAATAGTTTGCTCTATATATCTGTTCCCTTTCCCTTCTAATTGTAAATCTGCCACAGAAAAAGGTTAAAATATGGAAAAGGAAGAGAGCAGCTTTCACAAAAGTAAAAACTACAGTTTTTTTACTTAGACTTTTGAAATAATGGAGAATGGGAGTATATGATTTATGAAAAATATGATTGTGATTTTTTTGTTTGTTTGTTTGTGTCTGAAGGTGCTTTTTTTTCTTTTGGTGGCACATCAGGTAAAATCTAATTTGCATATTTTTTTCTGTTTACATAAAAAATACATACACAACCTGCAGTTGTTTCCTTGTTTCTGGTGTGCTGTACTCGGGCTGCTCCTCTGAGACAAGGAAAGCTTGCCTTGTCTCCCTAACCTACTGTCAAAGAGGACATCATTATGCAGATTCTGTGGTACACTGATCTTCATTTGGGGCGCACACAGAAGTGACGCAGCGTGAGCTATCCTTTTCCACTCACTTCCATAAAGAAGATGAACAATAGAGAGCCTTTTTATAAAGTGGCTGAAATGAAGAGCCATCAAGGTGAATACACAACTCAGAAGACGTAAGAAAGAAAACTGCAGGAGGGGGCAAAAAAAGAGACACTGTCTGCCAACTTCCAGGTTTTGTCTCCACTCTCCCAACTTTGTCCACTGTAATCTGGATTTTGCCTTTCTTCTTGTCATTGAGTATGCCCTTTAGAGTGACCCAATAACAGTGACCCATTTGGAGTTTGCAAGCACAGCAGATACCAGCTTGTGCTGCTTAAATAAAAGGGTCTGTTTTCATTGTTACCTTCCAAAAACATGGCTCGAGCTGGTTCAAATAAAATAAGAACCAAACATAGTCTACACCAATGTCTCTATCGAAATGGAACTATACTGTCATTGTTTGCTTAAGAGTAATTTTTCATAAGGTAGCCTGTAGTCCGATTTTTCTGGCTATCTGTAATCATAAAATGAGTTCAGGGGCATTCATAAAAATTAAGAGTAAATCAACTGTGAATTGCTCAGAAAAAGTGCTAGATGGAGAAGACCAAACTCATGACAGAGAATGTTCTAAAATGTATTACCATAGATGACAATGGTCAGCACCCAGACATACTACCAGATAGGCACTAAATGGCTGGAATAATCAGAGTCACTTGTTCCCCTTCTAACAGTTCTGATCTACGATGAGAAGATACTTCCCTAGAAGAATAATTTCGTACATACTAGTATCACTTTAAGTATGAAATTTGTGATTTTTCACAGCCTAGGTAGAACTGGGCGAGGAATCACATCAAGAAGATCTAAGAATAAGTTCATTCATCTTTTGGCTGAATTAACTTTTGCCCTTGAAACACTTCATAGCTTCAAAATTGCTGCAGTAGGAATCACTTTACCACGTTCAGATAACTACAATGTGAATATGTACACGTGAACTACTATCTGCAAATTTGTTCAGTGACAAACGAGAGAACTAGACACGCACTTTAGGTATGCTTTAACTGGCCAATTTTAACTGTCTGCTTCAGGCTGACTGGACTCAATCCCTAAAAGTGCATGCTTTTTTTTCCACTAACTATAAGGTAGAATATTTCAGACACAGCAGCAAGCTAAGGTGCAATTTACTGATTGAAGAGATAGAGATAGATACAGCTAAAGCACAGTCTGATTAGCACTCTCTGCCTTCATGTTTGAGCAAAAGATTTACTGAGAAGTAAGAAACCAGCACAGCAAAGAAATCTACTTCTGGTCAGATGAATCCTATGCACAGTAAATCTTACTGACTTGGAATATATAACTCCTTCTAACAACAAAGAAACAAAAAACCCTAAAAAGAAAAATAAAATGTTTTTTGTATTCTAAGTAACTTCCTTTCCACAGTGGTTTCACAGAGTTTATACTGTGGGAATATCATGCTGATTTAGCTGTGATTGCACTTTCCACACTCACTGGAGCAGAATGAAGCAGGTTTTGTCCTTATTTAGTACAAATTGTATTTGTTCATATAGTCTAGTCATGCTGTCCTTGTTTTCAAAAAGGTTTCAGCTCCGTCTGGAAATGTTTCTCCCATTATTTTGCAACTCTCTTTAGAAATATCTTGGGTATATTTCCAGGTCTTGGAGATCTGTTATGCTTCAGATGTTCTAATTCCTTGATCACCTGTTCTGGCTGAATCTTAAATCCTTCGATATTTTTTCTTGCTCTCCTGGGAAATTTATGTAGTTTCTGACATCCATCCTGAAACCTTATGTGTGAACAGAGGCAAAGAATTCATTTGGTTGTGCTTTAGTTATGCCTGTCTCTTCAGTCAGTGAATTACCCAGGCTGGCTCTTAAAATTCTTCCAATGACCTCTTATTCAACATGTTCTTGAAAAAAAGAAAACTCTGTTATTTATCTTAACCTCTTCTTCAATTCTCCTTTCATTTCATGTTTTTGCTATTCCTAGAAGATATCTGTGTTTTCTACTGTATTATGTCATTTCTTCAGTTATGCTCATTCTTTTATACCTTGCATAAACCTCTTTGTGGTCTTTGAATAACTTTTGTGCTGAGTCCTTCAAATTTTCCTTTCAGAAACTGGATAATTCCGGTAATTTCAGAGCCCACAGTCTGAGCACTGTATGCAGTTCTGGCCTGCACAATTTAAGAAGGATGTGAATGAATGCACTCAGTGTAGGGTAACACAACTGGTGAAAGGACTGGAAAGAATGTCCTGTGAGGTGGGGCTGAAGATTTTGGGCTTGTCTAGTTTGAAGAAAAGGAGGCTGAGGAGAGACCTCATTGCTCTCTACAGTTTCCTGAGGAGGGAAAGTGGATACAGAGGTGCTGATCATTTCTCCTTGGGATCCAGTGATAGAGCACATGGAAATGGTTCAAAACTGCATCAGAAGAGGTTTAGACTGGACATTAGCAAGTGTTTCTTTACCAAAAAGGTGATTAAACACTGGAACAAAATTCCTAGAGAGGTGGCCAGTGTCCCAAGACAGTCAGTGTTTAACAGGCATTTGGATAATGCCCTTAATAACATGCTTTAACTTTTGATCAACCCTGAACTGGTCAGTAAGTTGGACTTGATGTTTGTTGTAGGTCCCTTCCAACTGAAACAGTCCCATTCTTTTCTAGTCTATAATTTATTCATCAGCGTTTGTTTTTTTTTTTATTTAATATGACTACACAAAACACACCAACAATCTTAAAATGTACATGGTGGAAACAGCAAGATCTGAAAAGTGTACAGGAGGCAATGTCTATCTTCACTGCTGAGTTGCAATGATCTTGGGAAAAAATACCATGGGCTAGACATAAGCTAGACTATAAGTGGCATAGTGGTAAAAGTGAGATTGGGCTGGCAGACCTCTGTCACATAAAATGATAGTTCATGGCAGTCAGTGCACCTCATTCTCTCAGAGATGCAGGATGAAGTGCTATAATCATCAGCCAAAAGTCATACATAGCACATTTTATGAAACTGTCTCACTTTTCTCAAGGATTCTCTGTAGGTATTTAGGGTGAGTCACTACAATCCCATTCACCACTATTGGTATTGAATTATAAAACTATGAGGAATTTTTCTAATAACTTAAATAACTATCCGGAAGTTGGGCTTATGAGACAGTGAAAAGTAGTTCTGACTATAAAATAGTGGCTCCACACACTATTTATCACTTCTGTCTTTATGCAGCATAGTCAGAGGTGTACAAGAGCCTGCAGAGCTTTATTCTGAGGGACTGGAGAACTTGGATCTCAACAGAAGAGACTGGTTTAATACCAAACAAAGTTCACACAAGAGAACAAGAGAATGAGGGATTGCAGATATGACTTCACCAAAAATCTACAACATCTTTGAACCTAGAGTTTTTGTTTCGAGTCAAAAGCTTTTTATTCAGGAGTTTTTTAAGTTTCTCGTATTTCAGGGAGAAGTCAATGTTTTCCAAAGGGAAAGAAACAAAATAACCTAGTCTTCCAACTAATTTTGTTGTAAGAAATGTTATGTTTTTATAAAGTGCTTTTAGACCATCAGATAAAGGTCACTGGGGAAGTGGAAAATGTCATTAAGAAATTCACTGACTTGATTTTCCACAGGTTTAGGCTTCATTTGCCAGCTAAATACTACACTTCTTTGTCTACAGTAAAGTCTGTACAAGATTCAAAATTAAATTAGATTGCATATTCTAGTTCTGTGTTGGTATTAAGGTCACACCAAACTACATCTATAAATTACCCAGGCACAGTCAGTTCTTAATGCAGCCCCTAAGGACACTCTGGTGCAGTGGCGTGAAGAGAGGATTTCTCTGGCTTAGCATTAGGCATATTCGTTCCAGGCCATGCTTTCCCCTGAGCAGTCTTACAATACCCCCACATCTGAGGACAATCCACCTGTTGTAATCCTTCCAAAACCCCGACTTGCGACAGCTGCTAGAACTCTTGTCAAACCCGGCCTGCTTCTCTGCCCTTCTGGTGATTGCTTTCCGTCTGTTTCTACCCCCTTAACCCTCCGAAGCTACTTTGAAACAAGCCCTTTACATTTGTTCTTTTCTTTTCTATGTTGGAGACAAAAGCATCTGCTGAATATGGGAGATATAGAGCACTGGTACCCATTAAGAAGTGAATGAGCTGAAAACATTTATTACTTCGTCATTTCTGAAAGTCCAGCAAATATTGTCAGTCTGCATTAAATACAGAAGGATTGGGTTATAGGGAGAATGCTCTCAGGGGTACCAGCTGAGTGAGACCTTGCACAGAGAATTAACTCAAACTAGGCTGGAAGGCACTCTGGCACTGACAAGTAAAAACATGAGGTTATTTTGCTCCTGAAGTTGCCCTGAGAAGCTCTGAATTGTTGTAAATGGATCTAGAAAGGTTGGATTTAGGAGTCAGGCACATAAATACTTCTTATGAGCTTTTCTGAGAATCTCATTGCTCATAATATATGAAAGAGTAGGAAGCTGAAACCCAAGCTAGTGCTGTAAATCCTGCAGTATTCCACAAAAAACCCCAATTCTTTATGCATAGTCCTTGATGCTGCAAGTCACATGTTCTTGCTTAATGTTTTGAAGTAAAATACACTAGGACTTTCACTCTGAAAAAGGTTTTCATTAGGAAATGTCAATTTGTGAAACTCTTCCAGTGCAGGTTGGATTTTATGGTGAAATAGAAATTCACCTTGAAATGTCCAATAATCAAAGGATCTGGTCATTTATCTACAATGTGAAAAATAAAAGTTAAGAGCTCTTTTTTTTTCTGCATTTTTTCCACAGCCCAGTGAACATCATAGTCAGATTTTTATTAGCTATTTTGGGGTCAGTATCCTCTCTTCATTCATACCAGCTTGTTCCTTTCTGTATGGATAATTAAATAACCATTGGAATGGAACTACAGTTTGGGCAATACAGAGCTTTCTGAAATTTCACTGAAAAATTCCATATATCTTTAATAAATAGTCTTAGTGTATTAAATTGACCAACTCTTACAGTTCGAGTGTAAATATTAGCTAAGCTGGAGCCTTCTTTTTTTGGTCCTAGAGAATGCTGGAGTAGATTAGAATCAGTTATCATCTTTGTGTCAACTCCAGGATTTTCCTGATTACTTTGTTTTACACTACAGTGTCGTCTTATTTTTATGCTTTTTGCTTAATTCATTGCTAGGACAATCAATAGTAAATTTCTAACACCAGTTTTCTCCCATCATTATTTTCAAAATACATCACTGTAGGCAGATCAACTTTAGCCCAACTTCATCTCTCTTAAGGTCCTCTGTATCTATTTTTTTAGCATTTTATACTTGGGAAAAATGGCAAGCACTCTTAAATACTGTGTTTACTTGGAAATTGCTTCACTGGCACTTGTCTGGGAACAGAGAGGAGGCATAACCTAATTGATCCATAAAGGTGAAAATAAGAGCTGTGTAATGCAAAATATATTTTTATGGTGAAAGGAATTGGAAATGCAATACACATTAAAAGTAAGAGAAAGATGTTTTTGAAAAGCCAAGGCTGACATTTTAAAGTCTAGAAAATTAGAAAAATCAAAATGATAGGTGGCAGCTACTTTCTTGCTGTCACTGAGTCATATAATTGTAGAACGGTTTGGGTTGGAAGGGACCTTAAAAACCAGGTAGTTCCAACCACCCTACCCTGGGCAAGGACATGATCCCTAGACCAGGCTGCCCAGAGCCCCATCCAACCTGGGCTTTATAGATCTTGTCCCTTAGATAAAGTCTTCAGCTTACTGTAGGTGATTCGAAGAGTTACAATGTCTGGAGCTTATAATGGAAAGAGGTTAATTCTATACTACTGTAAATAATTAATAAGTAACTTTTCTTACAAAATCCAGAGGAACTGTCATAATCTTTATTCCTCTGGCCTTGTGACTGAATTAAAATAACAGCGAGTATTGCAATCAAGAGGCAGAATTCACCTGCAAAAGCCAAATTTATTAATCTTGCTGATGAGTTTCTGATGACTGTCAGAGTACAGCTGGGACCCATACCCACCAGCTAACACAAGCCAGAATTACATAAGACAGAGAGTACAATTGTGCCTAAAGCACATCAAAGCTTATAACGAGGAAAGGAATCTTTTTTGTGAGGAATCAATGGTGTATTAGCACTGCATAAGAGACAAAAAGAATATCATTACTGACAAGATGGACTGAAAAAAATACAGGAAATAACTCCAGACCTCTGGATCTGTCATATCTTTACTCTCGGTTGACTGTTTTAAGTATTTTTGAAAGTTTACTGCTAAGCATCAATTTGCAATAACAAACAAAATCCCTGTGAAGGAATTTTTCATCTAACAGTCTTTTCTTTTTTCCTTTTCTTGTTTATTTCACCCCCTCTCCCCCCCAGCTTATGAATAACTATGTTATCTGTTGATGACAAAATGTCAGTGGTTGCAGGGGTGGCCTCTGTGAAGACAGACTGGGACTGCCTGGTGCCAGACACAGACAATTCCAGACAAGACCAACAGACCTACCACCAGGCATGGCTAAGACCCTCAGTCAAGGTGGTGCCACTTTGGGGAAAGCACATTTAAGAAAGGGCAGACCAATTCAATCCACTACAATAGCGTAATACACAACCTGTAAAAAAGGACCTTTTTTCTTTTTGCACCTTCATTCCTAAATATGTATCACAGGAAAATTTGAAGAGTTCAGGTGGAAATGTGACCCTGGAATCTTCATTGCTACTTGAACATCTTAGTGTGTCACCCAACATAATATTACTTTGGGAATTTGACTTAGTTTATGAGATCCACCTCCTCCCAATTACTTATTTTATATCTCTGCTGATCTCTTTCTTTTTCCTAACAAAGGCTACTAAAACAGTTCTAATTATATTTTCTATTTCAGTAGCACAAAAAGTGATACTGACATTACTAAAAGAATGGTAAATAGCAGTGAGAAAACAGGAGCAAAGTGCTGGAAGTGTTGAAACCTTAAATTCACCTTTATGACAGCAGCAAGTGTATGTGGAACAGGACGCAGATCTCTGTGGCAGCCTCGAGCTCCCTCATCTAATTATTGTAGACTGACTCTCTGTAACAGCTTTCTGTGTAGTTTAAATTTAAAATGACCATAAAGTCTGCCCTCAGCCCTTCAACCCGGAAGATCATCTTGTGTTTGAAATATATACTACTGAAGAGCAGTGGCATCTTTATAAATTCTTGCACAAATAGAAAATATGAAATATCAAGGGGTCCTCTGGACTAGAAAGAAATTCTTAACAAGATCCAAAGTTTGGAGATAATACTACATAAATTAATTTAAAAAAATCTAAACCTGTTTATGATCCTTGTGGGTCCTTTCCAACTCAGAATACTCTGTGATTCTGTAACTCTTGTCTCTGTGACAGTTCTACCAGATGTTGTTCAGTTCTAAAAAACCCATTTCTGGGAGTCTGTCACAGAAAAACTTCAGTAATAGGAGCCTCAGTGTAAGACCCCAGGCTCGCTTCTACAGTCTTATCGAAGGGGTTTTACTGTAAAAATATACAAGGCTCCAAAAGTCACCTGCAGGATTTATTGAAAGGGCCTTCAGTTCTTTTATACCTTGAGAGAGCACACGGGAGAAGATGCTGCACACATTTCTTGGATGGTGAGCTAACACACTTTTACTGACAAACTTAAGAAAATAAGGGAACTTTGCAAAAGTGTAAGGGGCAACATTCAACCAAAATAAAGCATTCCACACAGCACTGACTTAGCACATGCTAATCCATACAACTTGGAAAAATCCAACCCAGCCGGCTTCAAATTACCCAAATATCAAGAAAGGAGATTAGGGGAAGAAAAAGAAGCAAAGAGAGAAAAAGAGAGAATTATAGTTACCACTCCAGATCCAGCATAGATCCACCTACCAGGAGCCCAGGAAATAGTAGGGCCATGGCAACTTGGAGACCACGTCTTTGGTTTTATTTGCTCTGCCCCCCTATGGCCACCTCCCTCCCCCAGGTGGCACTTTTGGTGTGCCAGCCATCTTGGGGTCCCAGGGGATGTGGTGTGGGCAGTGCTCCCAGTGTCCAGTGACTGACAGCTGCCCTGGGGCTGCCCAAGGAGGCTCCAAGGAGCTGAGCAGGGCACCACCTTCCTGAAATTCGACCTGTTGGTTTGAGCCAATAATTAATATAATAATCCCAGTCCTCACCAGGAAAAGTAGGAAGATATAGTAGCATTTTTTGAGGGGCTGGGGTTTGATGTTATGTTTGAGTTTTGTTTGTTTGTTTTGGTTTTGTTTTGGTTTTGTTTGTTTGGGTTTTGGGGGGGCTTTTGGTTTTTGTTTGTTTTGTTTTATTTTTGAGGGAAACTATTTCTTTATCAATTCAAAAAAATAACCTTTTATAGGAAGAAAGGGCTTATATAATAAGTAAGTAAAATATAAGTAATTTTTAAAAATATTAAATAGAAACTGATAGTAGTAAAAGGTACCACCTCTGGTTTATCTTGGAAATTATATGAAAGATGAGTTGCTAACTTTTCCTTCTGGTGAGATCTCTGCTGAGTATCCAGGTCATGAAAACATTGTTCAGCTATTGGGTGTGCTCTATTCTCTCTGTGAAAGAAGTTTGGCTTCCTCTCCAACATAAAAAAAATTTCTGTGGGCTTATGAAGAAATCTGATGTTCTATGTAGATGCTGTTGATGTAGGGCCTGGTCTAGGCTCCTTGTTTTTGTTGATTTCTCTCAAGTTTTCATTGTCATGAGTGCCTTCATGCTGCATTCACTCTTGCTCAGATAACCAACTCATATTTTTCAACACTATTTCTTGAAACAGCTGCACTGCAAGTCATGGTGCTTCCATTCCTATATTTATCTGAAAGAAGTTTATGAAGTACACCTGAGAGAGGAATCATGATATATGGTTCACCACATTCTGAGAAGGAACACCACTGAAATGTTTGATGAAGGATGTTTTTTGACCAAAATGTCCCAAACTACAAAACATCATAGAGCACTAAGGTAAATATGACCTATCACTGTTTAGTTGCCCTCGCTTGTCAAAAGGTGCGGACAGAATTTCCTTAGGAACTCCTCTGTCTTCCTGGAGTTCTCAGAGAGTTCTGAACTGCTCTTATAGCTGTAGATAATTCTCCAGAGGCTTGTTAAGTGATGGCTTTTGAAAAGGCTCAGATAGAATAAGCTCAAAAGGTGAAATCTCCTACTCTTTTTAGTTCTAGATTTAAAAAATCAAATCCTTTTTGAAAAAGACAGAGTAGACAAATGTAACTTTTGTTATATATACAAAGATAAATATTTTAAATTCTGTGTGTTGCTAGAGGTTTTTCTGGACAAAATTCTCCTGATTTATGACAGTCTGTAAATTAGCCTGGAGAAAGCAAGGCTGAGGGGAGACCTTATATCTCTCTACTCCTAAAAGGAGGTTGTAGTGAGGTGAGTGTCTGTCTCTTCTCATGAGTAATAAGTGATGGGATGAGAGAAAACATCTTAGCTTGCACCAGAGGTGGTTTAAACTAGACATTAGGAAAGATTAATCTAGAGTTGTCAAGTGTTGGAACAGGTTTCTCAAGGGAGTGAATCACCAGCCCTGGAGGTATTTAAAAGATGTGTAGATGTGGTGCTTAGGACTTGATAAGGTTTAGTTAATATTTGGACTTGATGATCTTAAGGGCCTTTTTCAACCAAAATTTTTCTATGACTATATGATTTTAAATCTTACTTTCTCCACCTTCTCTCCCCTTTATATACATAAAATATTCTTTCAGCAGGAAACTATAGATGTGAAGTTTTCTTGTCTTGCATGCCTGTACCTATAATGGGTTTTTAATTAACATGCCTTTCTAGATACTACAGCTCATGCTTGTTGAACAATTCTGTGGATTCACACCTCCGTGGGACATAACAGAAATGCATATAGTAGATTTCAGAGCCACCTCAGAGATGTATAAATGTCTAGTTTCACACAAAGCAAATCAACCAGACTTTAAGGAAAAAGGAAAGGAAAAACTCTCTCAGAAAGCCCTTTTGGGTAGAAGCCAAATTAAATTTAATGCTCTAGATTCAGTTAATTATGACATTGACCACAATGACAAATACACCAAATGACATTGTTCTCTTGTTTACCCATGATTGGATTGGTGTAGATGTAATTGGGGACAAATTTTTGTCCAGTACTGCTGTAAAATGTATTCTGCCATACCATGTCATGTATAACTAATTCCTAGAATGCAGTATCATACTGTGTTATGAGTGGGTGTGAAAGATTACAAATGACCTGGCATACAGTGGCTATGGAAAAGTACTTTTCTTTTAATGAACATTATCAACAATTTATTGTTCCTTTTCTACTCACATATAATTAAATTAGATATTAAAGAGCAGAATTTTATATAAAAACATAATATTTTAGTAAAGGTTTGTTTTTAAAAATGCAGCTTTTCTAATTGTTCAAAACCAAGATTCTGTAAATATCAATCCATAAATAGCTGGTTAAAATATTTTTTTTTTAATTTTGTTGTCCATGAGATATAGAATACTTTCTTCAGCTATTCTAATCTTTGTGTTCACAGAAGGGGTGCAGATGAATACATGAGCTCACAGGGATAGGCCCTGAGGATAGAGTTTGTAGAGAAAATGTGAAGAGGGTGCAATGACGAAAACACGTCAGGCCCACTCTACAGGTATCGCAGAGCTGGGTTGAGGGTGCATCAAGAAATTCTACATCATTTGCACTGCAATTGTTTTGGTGCTGTGTCTGTTGCTTAGTAATCCTCTGCAATGGGTTTGTGAGGACTACTTTTCCGAGAGTTTAGGGTTTTTTTTTTTCCCATGATCACCCTCTGAAAAATCCACAGCAAAATCATTGGGGAGTTTTCCTGAAACACATCCCTGTACTGCTTTATGAAATCCTTTGTGCTCATGTCATTTTAATAGTCTATGAGTTTATAAGATAATCCTTTCCTTAAGATTGAATAACATGTTATGTGTCCCTCTGTTTTCATACTTTTGCTTTCATACTGTGCACAGCCTATAGCTCCAGGGCCCAACTCCAGGAGCTTGTTCATGCCTTGGGCAGAAACAGTTCTAGGAACCTCATGTCTGACTCAGAGAGCTACTCTGCCATGGTTCCCCACAGTATGAGTGAAGAGAGATTAGTTACTCCAGAGCAACTGAGATAGACTATTGCTTATAATTTTGCTCAGGAGAAGCTCACTTTCAACTGTGAGACAATCATTACTGTGCTTATGTTGGATTACTTAGTCATATACTGGGAGTCGCCATAATACTTACCTATAGTCTGAACATACTGAATCCCTGAATAGCATAATGAAAATACAGGTTTGATGGCTTTGTTTCCCTAATAATTTAGTAAAATATCTTTAAATGAACACTCAGAGAAAAAGTGTTCTAAAGCAGAGAACTGCACCATGAGAAGGCCTCCTTTAAGCCTTTTTTCCCCCACGCATTCAGGTAGTTTATTTATCAGAACCTCTGGCATGACACAGATGAAATAGAAGGGGAAAAAAAGAGGTAGTTTTATTCCACTGATGCACCTGAAGAGAAAAAAACAAAAGACACTAAGAAGGTGAAGTGGAAGACAAAGATTAGATGGTGAAGATTCAGGATATGGGGAGCTAGGAAAGAGAAGGAAATAGAACAGATGGGAATGAGAGATTAAACAATGAACAGACAGTGTGGCTAACTTGTTATGTAAGGATAAAACACATATACCTCAATTGCATATGAACTTGGTGAACTTCTTTATCCCTGTAAGCTATTTCTACAGCTGTCCTAAGGTTGTTATTGATCAGAGATAAGGAAAGTGTCCATTAGACAACCACTTTCTGAAAATATGGACCACATGCTGGAAAAATTTGAAGACCCTTACTAGTCATAAAATAATGGGCTCAGAAACTTCACTACAGTAAGCAAAATGGAAATAGCTGTAAATAAAAAGAAGCACAGATGGCTGTGCTGGAGATGGGAATGTCTGCAAGATAGTCAGTCACAAGGATCAGCAAATTGCATTTTTTGTCTATCACAGTCTTCTCAGCATCTCTGTTCTTTTCCAATAGAAAGATATACAGGTTTAGTATATCTATCAGAAGTCATACTCTTTTTGTACTCAGCTGGTTTGTTGTGAATACCTTTATTTCAGTGGTAAAGAACTATACAGTTAGGATGTGATTTTGCTGGGATATTTCTTTGGAAGTGATGAGAAGGAAGAGTGTGCATGTATAAGACGTCTGCAAGGTTAAGTTTAAGCCCACATAAGTGGACTAAAGTATAAAACGTTCCAAACTGTTTGAAAAGCAAATTCAGATTAAGGAAAACAGTAGGGTTCATAATGCCTAAATTCTCATTGGAAATACAGATTCTCTATGCCCTGTGTCTCTTTTTACATGAAGGAAAAAGAAAATGTCAGAATGAGATGGGGGTTAATTTGTGAGTCTTTCCTTGAGTTAAAGGGTCCCTCTGACATCAGAAGTTGGCTCCTGGTATGTCTTTGTAATCCACAATATTGAGAAAGGGTTCACAACGGGGCCATGGTCTGCTATCAAATACAAGGGTCAAACAAGCCAACTGAATGTAACACTTGATTGCACATGCTGATATTTTGTTGTGTTTTTTTTTTTTTTATTTCTATGAAGATTATTATTTTTATCTTTGTCACAATCATTTATTCTTTACTTTTGAAATGTTTACTGGTTTGACTAGATCACTGATTTCCTTTTATTGCTAGTCAGATTACTAGTACGTTTACATCTTCAATATAAAAGTAGTGCTGATGGAATAAAATCTCTTCCCAGGACTTTTTTAACAGTAGAATACAAAAAAAATTCTAGGCAAAAGTAGCTGTAAGTGAGGAGAGGGGGTGGGGGTTGTCCTTAAGAAAAACGTTTTCAGTTCTATGTCTTGCTTCATAGTTTTTTTGGAAGCTCTCCTGACAATTTGGCTATTTAAAGTAAGTATATACAAGAAATTTGCTATAGGTCACATTTAAGTGTTGTTATATAGTAAATCTCCATTTGTAAAATAAGCATTTTCAAGTTCTAGCATTTATCCTCTACCTAAACCATTGAGACTTTGAATGCAGCATTGACTCTTCTAAGCTGATTCTCAACCTAGAGAAAGTTAAGATATTGAGAAAGACTTTACAGAAGTTAGCGGCTATTATGGCAATCTGTAAAGATAAACATAAACTCAAATCTACAAAACTGATTTCTACTTGCCTAAGAGTTTGTAACTACATAAGAGAAAACCCAGTTAATAAGCATGAAGTTTCTGCAAAAAACTTCTGTTCTTGTTTTCCATTGGATTTGACTTCTGCCCATCCAGTTGCAATGAGACTGGAAAGAATGAAGACTGAAAAAAACCCAGTAGGAAATGAAGCTCTTTTTGTCCCTATCAGTGTGCAGGGCACTGATGCGCATTTATGGAACAGAGAAAATTTGGGGTAATTTGAGGGGCAGAACTGAGACTAATAGGTTCAGACATTTCTAAAATCTAGAATGATTTGTTGTTTTTCAAATGCTTGAACACTTAACTCAAAAAATTTTTCAAGCCTCTCTGCACACATAAAAGTATTGTCTCCTCTGGTACATTTGACTCAACATGCATTCTCAATTTTGCTGCAGTTGTTATACAAACAGCTTCCATTTTGTTTTGATCTCTCTGTGGCTTTCCATAACACATTTATTTTTGCTTAGGTTTCTATGGCAAGCTATTAAAAATAAACAACCATAAAAGCATTACAATAAAGTCTAAAGAAAAAACTTTGTTTCTGTCAGGGTGTGGCATTCACTTTTCTGACCAGCTACTGCCAATTGAAATGTGAGTATCTCAACCCATCATTCACTCCTATTTTTATTTTCTCTTCAGTTTAGCTTCATCTGGTCTTCACCTTTTGCTACTGCAGCTTTATATGATAAAGTGGTGATGGGAATTTAATAAGGCAGTAGAGCCAAGACAGAATGGAAAAATACAGCTTTTTGAAATCTGAATTATTTCAGTAGTTCGAGACTCCAGTTTTAAAACATCTTTGAATGAAGTACTTCAATCTGCCAAGCATTGTAGTTTGTCGCATAAAATATTCACATTTTATAATTACAGAAATTAAAAGTTTTCAGTTCCATAATAATCTAGCATATTTCTGATGTTATATCTGATCTGTAAGAGGCCAGGCTGGTTGCTGCAGTCACAGCACTCTTCTGCTTTGGGGGCCCAGTTTGGCATAGTTGTCTGCTGCAGCTCTGCACTGTGTGAACTACAGGATGCTCTGGAAGCTGTTTAGGAGTTATCTACATTGCACTCAGTTGCGTGGTATAGCCAAGCTCTGTTATCTTATGTCAGATATTGATAAAAAAGTAGTACAAAGTCTTATCTCTGATGAAGATATGAGAATCCTTCTGTCTTCCCTATTGCATTACGCCATCAACAGTTGGACAACATTGTCTGGTAAGCATCAAACTATAGTCTTTGTGGATTTTCAGTCTTTCCAGTGTCTCTGGGGGAGCTCTTTATGCACTGCATGTGCATTATTTGCTGTTGGGTTTTTTTTCTTTGTTTTTTGTGGTTGTCTGCGTCAAGCCAGTAAAAACTTATCCCTTCCTTATCCCTCTCAGTTCTCAGAAAAGGGCATATCTCTTTTTAGGGCTCCCATATAAAGGTGTCTAAAATAGAGCTGATAATAAGAAAGGGAAGTAGAATTCCTGCTGTCAGCCACTTTTTCTTCTAAAGTGATAGTAGCAATGATCAGTTCAAGCAGCAATTTTTACCTTGTGATTTCTGCTTAGTTTCCATTTAGTTCTTCTTTTAACCTACAATTTATACACTTTCTCATTGGAAAATCTACAGTAGCCGGCAACTGATTTCTAATACAGTTATCATTACAAAATTTGACTAATTGTATAGAAGAATTGATCACAATATTATCACTGTCTAGTTTCAACAACGGTCTGTATTTCTTCCTATGATATGACGGCTTCTTTGTAGGTTCATTTCTTAATGTGTATTATAGCAGATATCCAGTTAAACTTCTGCATTATATTCAGAAATAAAATGTAAAGAAAACACAGTTTTATTACAAAGACATTTAAGTGGAAGAAAGACATATAAGTGGTAGCTATATCAGCTATAACAGAAATTAATCTTAGTTCCAGTAAGTAATTCCAAAGACCACTATGCCTGATCTTTTACAATTTTAATATAAAAGCAACTGTAATGAAACAGAAGAAATCTGTTTGTGAACACCAGTGTCAGAATGGAAAAAATAAGTTATGCTTCTGAATTCTGTTCTGCTTTTTACACCAGTGCAAATTCATTAATCCTAAACAATTATTTCTAGCTACTAAACAGAAATTTATAACTATTCTTTAACAACTGTTCAAATAAAAATGCAGATGTGCCAATTTGACTAGTTAAGAGTCTGAACTCAGTTTATATCCTTACAGCTAATTTGAACTAAGAAATAGTTAGGTATTTAGTTAAAAGTAGTCATCTACATTCACTAGTCAATGGGGAGAGAGATGTGCCTTTCTAATATCTTAGATGCTTCTTGTATTAGGACTTGTTCTATGCAGAAGATACAAGAAAACAGATCATGCATGTGCAGATATATGCACATGTATGTACTTAGACAAAGAATGAGCTATTTTTATACATATACACCTTCACAGGGACTCATGGAGTAGACTATAAGTAGACATATATATACTAAAATTCTTTCCAATCTGACAGAACCACCTTAAAATCCAGGAATACTGGGTGACTTGCTGCAGTCGGGTATAAAGGGAAGTCTAGTTTGATATTACACATTGGTGTGATGCCTAGAATTGTGTGGACCAGACTCTCCCTCTGGGTGTCCTAGTTCTGCTGATTCTTTCCCCTCAGCTGTCTCTCCTCCTCTTGTACGTCTACCTGTTCCCTTCCTCCAGGTGCCTTTTTCTTTAATCCTGATCTTTCTAAAGCATAAGAAGACAAAATGTGTTGCTACTCAGTTGGATATTGCTCTCTATATCATGCCTTCCCTTTCTTTCCACTGTTGAATCATGTGCTGATTTTGGCCGAGATAATTTTCTTCACAGTTGCTAGTATGGGACTATATTTTGAATATGTGCTGTAAACAGTGTTGATAACACAGGGATGTTTTTGCTACTGCTGTGCTTGCATACATTCGAGGCCTTTTCTGCCTCTCAACACACCACACCAGAGAGTGGACTGAGAGCGTGCAAGAAGTTGGGAGGGGACACAAAGGGCTGACCCCAACTGACCAGACTATATGGCATCCTGATCAGCATGTAAAGCTGGGGGAAGAAGAAGGAGGACACATTAGAAGTGATGGCGTTTGTCTTCCCAAGTCACCATTACACGTAGTAGAGCCCTGTTTTCCTGGAGATGGCTGAATACCTGCCTGCCCATGGGAGCCCATTTGCTCTGCTTTGATTGTGTGTGCAGCTTTTACTTTACCTGTTAAACTGTCTTTATCTCAACCATGTAAGTCCAGAACACAATATAAAACTTTCTGGGCAATAGAACTACAGCACTGAAGTTAGAAGAAACAGACAATATACTGTTTAACTGTAGAGCTAATGAACATGTCTAAAGGCATTTCTTTCCCCATGACAATCCATCTTTCACCTAACTCAAACTGAGCAGAATAGTGCTTATTCCCTGCCTGCATAATTTAGTGAGGGCTGCACAGGTTAGTGAGGGCTGCACAGCTTTACTGATATAGACTGGAGCTATATCAGCCTGGTATAAACAGTTCTCAGAGTTCATGAATCAGCCTCATCATACCATTAAATTTTCCAGAAGTAAAAACACTGAAGTATTTCCAAAAAAATTTAAGACTTGGCAGTGCTGCAGAAAGGAGTGTAATGAGTATGTATGAGTACTTGCATATGCATTTCACCAACAGGGATGAAAATGTTTTTTTTTAGTCTATAAGAGCCTGAGAATGTCTTTTTTGTTAATACTATACTCTGTGCTAAGTAGACATAAACATGCTTAAAGAGTTAGGTTGAATTCAAACTTAGAAGCTTGACCAAAATAGTAGATGCTGTTTGAAACTCTCATTAAACAGAGGTTTCTCGGCTTGGAATGGGTAGTATTTTGCATTGTCCCCTGGAAACATTACACTGAACACACTTTTCCTACCATGCAAGTGTATGAGGGTCAGAATTTTCTCTTTTGATGGACATTATATTATTGAGATTACCTTCAATTTGGTACTATAATGATATGATCTTATTTCCTCTTCACCTTCTGCAATTTCTCTCCTCAAATTCATATTTTTTCCATCTCATGATGTTTCATATTGTTGTATTTTTATCTCAGGGAGTTTTTAAGCTCCTGAGCACCTACCTTCTTATGCAGGCTCATGGAAAGACAAAGATTCCATCACTTTATGTAAAACTAGAATGTTTACATTTTATCTGTAAGAAAGGAAATATTTTACTAACTGATGAAACACTGTTATTAGAATGCTTTCCATGTATGCCTGTAAATAAGTGTCTCTGACCAAAGCACTTGCTAGTATCCAAATAAAATTAGTTCACTGATCTAGCAAAAAGGGATTTCAGAAATTTATACAATTTCAGTAAAACCACAGATATTCTTTTAGCTTGTTAAAAAAAAAAAAAAGGCTCATTTAGAACTCCCAGAAAGAAGAACATGCCCTTTGAGTTTAGAGTAGGAACACTGTCATTCAAAACATACTGAAACTAAAATTGTTAACCCCTGAGGGAAGTGGCTGAATGGAGGAATACTACTTGAAACAGCAATTAGATACATGAAGCATGAAAACATGACATGGTATTAATTAGAGGGACAACACCAACTAGTTCAAAGCACAAAATGGTCTTGAATTGATGATTTGTTATCTTGTGTCTATTACTTTTAACTATCATTTCATAATATTCATGATTTTGTGTTGCTTCGTTTCTCTTAATTATATAAAAAAGGATACAAGATACACTTAAAAGCATTTGCTTTACAGGATACAAAACTGCCTATGCTCTAATTCTGACATTCATGCCCCTAGGAATGCATTAGTGCTGGATTTAGGCATTGTTTGCTGACATGGGTTGTAAACTGCTATATTTTTGTGGCACACTATTTGATGTGTAATGTATTTTTCTTGGAAGTGGTGAGCCAGATATCGTGCAACATTCTTATTTTCACATACAGGGAAATACATACTGGTTGAGGAATACCAAACACAGAAACACATAAGCTAGAACATTTATATATATATGTATGTATATTTATATATATACGTGTGTATAATTATATTCATATCTATATGTACAAAATCTTCCTATATATGGCAGAAAGTATCAGTGCTTTTTGAATAAACATCTGTAACAAAGTATATACATAACAGTGATAATAATGTAAACAATTACTAGCAATACCAGTAGTTTTCATAAAGCATGACCTTACCCCTGGTACATCTGCATAAAGGAAATACAAAAGAAATTAAAAAAAAAAAATCACAACAACACCCTTATAAAACACCATAAGTGGATGGAGTGGACACACTAATAAAAGAAATGGAGCAGAAAAAAAGCAATAAGCATTTAGGTCAGCAGTGGCTGTTCTAAAAACATTTATTAGTAAAAGAACAGAAAATATGCTGTAAATAAAGCCAGAGAATGTGTCGATCACAAAAAGTATTGAACTGCCTTCTCAGCTGAAGTGCGCCAGTAAAGTCATAAGAAACAATTAGCAAAGGCACATAGATAACCATCAAGATAAGGTTCAAAGTAGAGCACTTGTTAAATATAAGTCTGTGAAAAAAATGTGTAAGATACATCTGTTTCACAAGAGCAGATCAAATTATGACTAATTTATTAGACAACAAAATTCAAAATAACTTTGATGTTGAATGATTGAAATACTTTATCCTGATAAATTTTGCTTTCACATGCATGCAGATAAATCTATTAAATTCATCTGCAATTTTTATGACAGGTCATACCAGAAATGACCCAATAACCTCACCAGGTTTTGCACCAGGAAAAGCCATAACATTCTTTTGTAAAGTTAAAATTTCTTGTTTAGGCACTTTAGATGACTGATACTCTCTTAATCCTAAATACTTTAAATAATAAAATATTTATTTTAATTTATCAAATGTAATAATTCCTCTTTGCAGTGTGCTGTTGCATTCAGAGACAGCAAAAGGCCCTACAAACCAAAGTTTTACTTTTATTTGTCTTCCAAATAAAACCCCTTGGAACATTTATTATAATCAATAGACTTCATGTGATCCCATGTGACAATTTATTAAACATCAGTACTAAGACTTTGATAGAACATCTGAAGGTCACCAGAAAGAAAGCAGATCCTGAGTTTATACTTTTTTTTTTTTTTTTTTTTTTTTTTTTTTTTTTTTTTTTTTTTTTTTTTTTTTTTTTTTTTTTTTTTTTTTTTTTTTTTTTTTTTTTTTTTTTTTTTTTTTTTTTTTTGGTAGTAATAGAGGATGTCTAGCAATCTACATCTACGAAGAGCAGGAATGAGCCATATTGACAGCCTTGCACTGGGAACTTGCACAGTGCTTGTTTACATTATGTCTGTCTTTAGCCTTTGATGGTCTTTCTACAGAATTTTAAAGTAGGGCTTTATCTGACATTTCATCAGAAAGTCCAATGCCTGTCGTTGAAAGAGTGAGTTAACTGATCCTAGAAAGCATCAGACTGCAGGGTTGTTGCAGCTTCTGAGCCACAGTTGTTAATCTATAGGATAAAATTTTAATCTTTCCCACTCTTTGTGAGTGCACAGAATGTTGTGTAGCAGATCACTTCTCTGAACAGTCCTTCTGACCACCAGCATCCTTCCCTAAAGGTGAGAAATCAGTGACTGCAAATGATTTTCTTGTTCCACTTCTAACTTTTTCTTTCCTTGATAAACTATAGTGAACTATAAGAATTGAACTTAGCTTTCAACCATTTGCTGGATGACCTACAAAAGTATTTTGGAAAATGAAAATTAAGTTATAAACTGTGGCTTTTATCACTGTGTGTTATGCTGGTAATTTAATACAGAGTGGCACAAGCAGTATGCTAGAATTTCCTGAAGGTTTGGAAATAGCTTCAGGCTTTTTACTCCCGTGTCTGGACTTCAGTTTTATCATTATTTGTTCTCTTGAGAATTTTTAGTTTATAATTGACAAAACTTTCCTTTCCCTCTAATAAAATGTCCTGTCCTTCTAATAACGGCAACAACAACAAAAATGATAATACAAGTTTTAATTTAATGAAAGGAAGCATGGGATATTTATTGCTCAAAGGATTGAAATAAGATTCAAACTCACAAACTCAAACTATAGGTCTGTATCGATTTGCTACACTAATTTGTATGTGCCATTAAGCAAATTAATGTTTTTTTGGGGGGGGAGGCTTAGTTAAGTCATTTGTAAAGCAGGAATAATAAAACCATTTACTTCACAGAAACTTTTTGGAAGATGTAATTGTGAATTTTAATGGCCCTTAGGTGCACTGAATGGTAAATGCTGTGTAAGTTGCAACACACTATTGTTCCCATTTGTCTTCTCTGTCATGGGAGCCTCTCTGCTTTCAAGGTCTTACAGATGTGAATTATCCTTAACAGTAACCAGGCCGTTGTACTGAATGCAGTCTGAAGAAATACACTATAACAGTTGTTTCCAAGTGCTATATTTTATGTTGTCACTGGATAGATTTAGATCTAGAAACCTGGACTAAACCCAACTGTTTTCTTCATAACAGAATAAGAATGGTGAATACTATATTTTATTTGTGCAGATGTGAGAAACTGGATGAAAAAATTTAGCATTCTGTGGCATACCCATATACTCATAGAAATAGAACAGCGTAATTTATGGTATTCAGCTCAAGATAAAGTATCATCTAGATATGTCATTGAGGTAATTTTTACAAAATGGTTTTACGTTAAATATTCTGAAGGCCAATTCCATTAAATCTGCAATCTTTATTATCTTCTCCAGCACTGGTGCAGATCTCTTCTGAGATCATTAACTAATGTTTATAATGCCCTCCTGAATGTTATAAACAGTTTTCTTCAAGGGATGACTCATTTTCCCTTCTTTTTCATGAATGAATCACCTTGCAAATCCTATGTATCTGTTCATTGAGAGACTCATTAAATGGGCATATGAGTGCAGTCAATTGCCTCTGCAGCTTTAGAAAAATCTAGTAATCCCAACAAATCATTTTCATGTGTTGCAGGTGCTGCCTAATAGAAGAAAAGATGTGCTTTGGTGTTCTTTAATTAAAGTTTAAATTTCTTTTGTTATTATTCTGAAAATAACTGAATCATGAATCTACTATTGAGTGTTCTGCGAAGTCAGAAAGTATTGATGGTAACTACCTCAGTGCTACCAATATTTGTACATATACATGTGGGAAAAATGGTTGTGGTGTGCTGTGTTGTAAATCAAACCTCACAGTTTTCAAAGCTCAAACCTTCCTCCTCACCAAGGAACATCTTCTTCAAGTAATCCTTCTCTTTCTGTTTAATCTTCTTTCTTTCCCTTGTTAAGTCTGTCTTGCTTTGTGCATTATGAGCTTTTCAATCAACTGAAATGACCTCAGTGAAAATAAGCTTAAATTGGATAAACACTTCCATAGACAGCAACACACTCAATTTTGTGTCCATCTTCTGAAGAATTAAATTGGTATTATTACATCTCCTTGTTCGTGGATAATAAAGGGACTTAGAATTTCAGTGCCGAATATAAGCAAGTGGAACACCTTCATAGCAAGTATACAAATGCATTAGTATCACAAAAGGGTATTATATTGCTAGAAATTCATATTGGAGAAAAGAAAAACAACCTAGGAGTAAATGGCTTATCATAATTCATGGTTAGCATGAAAACCATTTTTACATTTAGGCCTTATTAAAACCTAAGTCTTGGTACATCTACATAGATTCCATATCGGTTTCTAATGCATAGACTCACAATATCTCATACTGGAAGGATACATAAGGATCATTGAGTTTAACTCCCTGCTCCTCATAGGACTACCTAAAGCTAAATTATACAGCTAAGGAATGATTTTGGCCACTTGTTACTGTCACCGTCATTTTCACAAGGCTGGGGAATTTGACTGAGCAAGGGTTGCAGATTGTTTGGATTTGGTCAGCCTGTTTAGAAAGCAACACTGTTGTTATATGGACAACAGCATAAAAGTTGTCCTATGCCAGTTCCCTCAGTGATGGAAAACAGACATAGGTATTTAACTTCTTGGTATAGATAGAGCACAGATGTATTAGAACACATATACAGTGGGGATGGCAGTGCTCTGTACAGGCAATAGTGCTCATTCAGGTATTGGAAGCAGTTCAGCTGAAACACCACAGAGCCAGCTAACCCTGAACATGGATTTATCAGACTAAAGGCCTTTATCTCTCTAATTCCCTTTCCAAAAAAACCATCCAGTGCAAAGTAAATACTTCTGACTTTGTAGTGTTTTAGTTGTTTCACAAGAGTGCTCCTTTCCCTACAGCTGGACTGGACTGACTGTGCAGTGGAACTTACCGTTTAGAAGTACTGACAGGTTGACAATGTGGATGAGATTCATTTGGCCTGATAAATATGTCTGGATCCAGAGCAGTCACCTTCAACTTCACTTGTAGTTACTGGAAGGAAATAGAAAATCTTGGATGCAATTCATCTCACAGTAAAGTAATTATCTAAAATTAGATTAAGATTAGTCATTAGTCATAGATTACATATTAGTCAGGAGCATAGTGCTCAGTAAATTCTCTTTTTTTTTCTCTTGACATATATATAAAAGACCTAAATGTGACTAGTTCAGAAGTAGATGTACAATGCATCTGTCTAAACATTGGATAGATGGCTTTCACAGCTTTTTTTCTTCTGTTGGCTTATTCATAAATCTTTATTTTAAAAAGTAACATTACCTGATGAGTTACAAATCAGTTCTGCATTGCTGTAGTAAATATGATTATTATGATAATTATTTGTAATCTCCATTAAACTTAGAATGTTCTATGATAATGCTGAGGTAGAGAAAGTCACCAGCTGTTTATACTTCTTCCACGTAAAAGGATCTTCTTGAGCGTTATGAAAATGTAGCAGTAGCTGAAATATATTCTGGGTTGTTTTTCTGCAACAGGAGACCATTATCATGATAATTTAACACCTCTATCACTGATTTTTGGTAGTGCAACCTGTAATCAGAGTCTGAAGTGATCCCTCAAGCAGTTATAATTTAGATTACAGTTTAATATAAAACAGGATTAGTTCTGAGCAGTTGGATCACAGAACGTGGAACACCTCACTAAGCAATGATTGTGATAAGTAGGATTTGCCATGAAAGAGGGCAATATCATAATTCTATGGTCTTGAAAAGTAGTCAGACTTTACTAATCTTGTTTCTTGAGCAGGATTGCCCATCTTTGGCAGGGAGTTACCATTCAGAATGCTTTCATGAGGCATCTTTCTGGTAGTTTTGCTTAAAGTAGGCCCACTAGACACTACTAATTTACCTCCAGGCTATGATTTTGAAGGGCAGTCAGTATAACTCAGGAAATAGAGGACTGCTACGAAAAGAAAGTTTTATCAATGCGACATCGCAGGTATTACACGTGGGAAAAAATAACACAGCCAAGCAGAGCTGTCAACACTCTTCTATGTACCTTCCACCTCTACTGTCTCACCAATACTGACAAAGTCTGGGGGACTGTAGGAGCAGCTTTGATGCCCATAAAGCTTTCTGTCACAAGAGATAAGGAGAAAGAAGGTACCTAAGCTATTCTCCCTGCTTATTCCTTGGAGCTGGTTAGGGAAGAAAAATTAAATTATATCTCTCCAAATGATTATATGTTTCTGTGCTGACAGTATTAGCAGAAATGTAGGTTTCAGTGCTGCTAAAATATGATCTGTGCTCCTATTTTAAATAAAACTCTGTTTGTTTTTTGGGTTTTTCTTTTTTCTCTCCTCCTTAGTGAAGCTTCTGCCTATGCAAATTTTGCAGGTCCATAAAGCTCTGGGAGTGGCTGGAGGGACTGGCAGCTGATCTATGAGCTGCATTCAGGTTAAAAAAAAATCTTGACCATTGTACTAATTCATTGTGATATGTTCCAGGGCAGCCATCATGCAGCATCTCTACCTCAAGTTAATACAAGAGGAAAGATAAAAAGTTCTCGTTGTTTTGTGGCTTTGTTGGTTTTGTGTTGTTGTTTTTTTGTTTTGGTTTGGGTTTGTTTTTTTTTTTTTTTTTTCTAGTTAGGACTTAATGCTTGAGGTGGAAACACTGTGAAATTTGATTTCTTTTGGCCTTCCTACTTGTCTTTTGAATAGCTTGGGAAACATAAGAAGTGTAGTCACGTTTATGTAACCCAGGTAATAGTTCCTCTGCATGAAGGTTTCAGATGTCACTGTCATTGTTCAAAGATGGTTCTGCCACATTGCAGATTCTTCAGCACATCTGACATGACTCCTTATGAGACCAGTGACGTTGAGATGCCTAAATAATCAGAAGGTTCTGGGCATTAATGACTTCTCTTAGCCCTCTTCCATTTTCCAGCAAAGTCAGTGGAAATTTTTCACTGAAATTTACTAACAGTGCAGATACATTTTTGACAAAGAAGTTCTAAACTTGCCTGGCTGGAAAAAGGCTCAGGGCTTAGTATAGAGAGGGGCCCTATAGGTATAATAGATCTTTAGAGGGGTATCATACTGTTGGATTTCTTCAAGTAGAACATAAAAGGTAGTTACACAAAACTTTCTAAAACTCTTATATAAAAATGTCAGTTAGTACTGAGGCACTTCACTCTTACTTGAATACCTTCAAATTTCTTTCCACAAAATTCCTGTTCACTTATGACTATAGGCAAGATGAAATGTCTTACTGTCTAGCTTTCTAGAGATACTACTCACTGCAGACTCAAGTTTGTGCTAAAGCTGTGGGAATCAACTAGCCAAGTCTTGACATTACTGAGTCATTCTAAACTGAAGTTCATACTGCAGTCCTGAGGCAAGTTTCATGCTAATCATTTTGTTTCCAACAGAGCCTGCTGTGGATGATACACTAGAAGAAAAGACTGTCTGCTCTATTAGGCTTCAAAAAAAACCTCTCAAGAAGGAGAGATGTTGAGCATTCACTTATGAAATTACTGTCCCATGATTACATCTCTTATTTGACTAAAAAGATTATAAATTTGGCATAAAAGCACAATACCCTCATTGACTGAGGGCTTCAGAGAAGCTGTGTTAAAATCATAACCTTGAAGGATGCAGTTGAGGAATGTTCTAAGCCGGTTAAATGCTGGGTCACTGGATGTGGAACTAGTGCTGTGCTTGGTCTAACATGAATTTTGAGACCATATCCAATCAACCAGTCCAGCAAGTTTCTCTAGACTGTGTGGATACCACTGTGATCTAAGAACCCCGTATTTTCCACAATATTAGAAGACTGGCAATCGAAGTTTGTACTGACAAAAAAGATTACCTAGACAGCTCAGGCACCTCCCAAGTTAGGCAATGAAATCCCCCAGAGTCTTACAGTTTGTGGATCTGGCAGCTTATGGGCCTAACTCCCATAGATTTTTGCACTTAACTGTTATCATATCATTTCAAAGGGGAAGTAATAGAGCAAAACTGATTTTGTAAGGATGTTGCTATTTGTATATTATAAGTGTCTGCCCAACTAGGTAAAGAACTCCTTTCATAATTTCTAATGAAAACCAGCTTGGAACTCTCTTTCTTGAACTCAGGAAAGAGCTGCTTTGTGTATCATATTATCAGCAAAGTAGTGGTAAATGGCACCATTTCATTTTATTTTTCAGACTTTTTCCAATCAATCCCAAATAAATATTTTGGAGCTTGAAATTAATTGACAGCAAACCTTGACATGGTAATAATAGCTCACACTTGGGCCAATTGTTCCATAACCGGGTCCTTAGCCATATTATTTGCATTTTGTCTTTGCTCACAACTATCCTTCTTATGTTCTTGTCAAAGCTATTACAGTTGTTGTTGCAAAGAAAGGAGATTATCTGTATTCCCAACATTCTGAGAAGAATAAAGGAGCAAACATTTCTACGCAAAGCTCCTTTGAACTATTTAATTTACTTTCTAACAGAAGGAAAGATGACATTGAGCACTCAACAAAGAGCAAAAATTATTTCTTAATACATGAAATACAAATGATAATTCAACCATTAGGAGAAATTCCACTACATTCAGGAAAATTTCATTATGCCTTCTTCATTACAAATTGCGAACTAGTGATTATTGTAGTGGGGTACAAAAGTAACATTTGATTTTGGTATTGGATTTTGTTTGCCTCCAGACAAAAAAAAAATCTACTTCAAAATGTAAATGCAAACTTCCCTTTTTTTTTATTATTATTATTATTATTAATAATAATAATAATAGTTAGAAAAGTCCCTTGTCTCAATAAGAAATAAGAAGTTTTCAGCGGGAGTAAAAGAGAGTAGGGCTGTTGTTCCCTCTCTACTAAACACTTGCATTTTCTTTTTATTTATATTTATATATATGTTAATAACCCATGACTTCCTTTAAAGAAAGATGATATCATATTGAAAGAGAGTAAATTAGAACCATGAGTGACAACTAACAAAAGCCTGGCTATCAAAAGGCTATCAACTATCAAAAGGCTCTGGTTTTTGATATCCTTCAAATACAAATTTTTATGAATGTAGTCACACTTAGTGTCACTTGTTGCAAAAAAAAGGAAGCTGCAGATTTTAGTCAGCTGAAAGTCTCAGTATGGGTAATTTGGTTTTACTACAGAAATAGAGACCAGGCTAATCACACAATGTCATATTCCAACAGATAAGCTTAGATTCAGCTTTAACTTTGGCAGTTACGTGAAACTGAATTATAGAGTTATAAGGTAGAAAGTTGAAATATTCCACTAACATTTTTGTGTTGATCACACAAAGGTTCAAAGTAAGCCTTTGGAGAGTCTCTCTTACCGCATCACTTAAGAGAATTAATAGGAAGCAACATCAATGTCTCCATTAAAAAAAAAAAAAAAATTACCTCTCAACATAAGTGCAACTTCAGTTGTTGCAAATTATACAGATTACATTGCACACACATAGATTGTATTATCTGAAAAATTTCTCTCCTGACAAATAATACTATAAGAAAAGGGTGACTCATGACCTTAATGGTAATTTGAATCTGTCCTTTCACAGAAACACGAGGAAAGAAAAGCTAGAAAGTGAAGAAATCTATTATGTAATACTTCAACATCTCAAATCTAATTTGAGACACAAGACATGGTTTCAAAGTACTTTCATACACATAAATTCTTGTTCGGTGTGGAAAGTTTGTCAATAAAAATAAGAGATCCCACCTGTTGCAGAGTGAATGTATCAGAACATTGACCTTGCTAGCATTTCTTTTTTATTATCTAGAATTAGAGACAGACTTCCTTGTAATAGACAATTCCCTGTAACACATAAATGTGCATTAATATATCCTTATATTGAATTGCAGGAAAGATCACTAGTAAAAGTGATCAGTCTTCACTCACAGGGCAAGTGTGTCCTCTGTGTACTGGTAATCATGGCACTCATGCACCATTACATCCTTCTGTTGTAGAATTTCTAAGAAATGCTTCTGATCTTCTAGTCCAAAGCAATTCTGTCTTTCATTAATTTTGCAGACTACTATAGACCAGTTAAAACACTATTCTGATGAGTGCCCTTCGCTTTGCAAGAGTTATGTAAACTGCTCACCTTGCATAGTATACTTATTTAACTAATGTATACTCTGAGTCAGCAGTAAACACAGTTAAAATGTTTACAGTGGATATCCAAGACATGAGAATTTTCTGTATTAGGAGGATTTAGAGACAGAAGTGCAGATGCGGTGGAGCTGAGTGTATGGGCCTTAAAAATAGGGAAGCTGTGAGTCTGTGAAAGAGACCGGAAAACTAGGTAGCAAGGCAAATAAAATGCAGGAGGGAGTGGCATCTGTAAGCTTCATCATCCTCTGTGTTTTGGGATTTCAGAGCCTGTCTATCTTAAGAAATACATCCCTTCTTCTGCTCTTCCATGCAAACTGATAACCAGGGAATTTGTTTCATCCTCCTTGTCTAACACGTCTCCAGGATATCATGTGTTTTTACTGAGGCACTGTGTCCTCCTTACATTTAGCTAACAACATTACTGAAAAGGTATTTCTGATAATGTTTTCAAGCTCAGACCTGCCTTTACAATCACTCTATTCAGTTTCACAGGAACAATGTGCTACCCCATCACTAAGCCTATAGTCACATTCATATCTCTCAAAGTTACTATTCCTCTCCATAGGTAGATCAGTTTTCTTCCCTACTCTTTCCTTACTGAGCTCCATTTCAAGGAAAAAGATTTCTAAATGGAAATATGGAAGAAAGGCAAAAAATATTTTTCCTCCTCTTCTACTCAATCACGTCTCTTCCAAAGCACTCTGGTAAATCTCTCTGCCACTTTACTCTTGGACACAGTTAGGTTATTTACGGTTAATTTATCACTCCAGGGAACAGAGGTAAGGTTGTCTGAGTATACACTATATATCACTATTTGCTAGTGATTTAGTCATCATTTAGATGACAGCAAGAACTTAGATCTTCCTTGTCTATTTTCAGAGGTAATAATGTTTCTGAATCCACATGCATAGAACAAATTTATGTCAGTGAAGTTAGAGTATATTGATATTGTATTTATTGGTAATGTTGTAAACGCCTTTTTTTTTTCCTCAGAATGTATAGCTGAGTTTTCTGAAGGCATTACTTTTATTTTTGCAGCAGTGAATCCCATAGCTGAAGCATTTAATGACCTGGACCTGAAATAAACTAATTTTAAATGTAATTGTAATTGTAATTGTAAACTTTCTTAGAAATCTTATAAATATTTCAACTGGTCTAAGTATAAGAAACTGGGCAGTAATATCAAATGTCACTACCATGTTACTGCAAACTCAGCAGTTACTCCAGTGACATAATACGTTACACTTTTTAAATAAGAGTGCTCTCCATGCTTATGGTTAATACGGATCCAGAAAGCATAGAATAAGTGATTTAAATAATCTCCCTACTGAAAATCAATAATTTGTTCAGTTGTTATGAGCACAGTATGTGACATAAAAATAGAATAACATTTGCATTAAATTTTCTACAAGGACTCTTTAGGGAGTCACAAACAGTGCAGAACCATTTTCTCCCCTACATCTATGGTGAAAAACATGAAAGCTGTAAGTATTTCAAAACCAGGTCCATATGCTAGATGCATACATTTTATATTTATACTTACTATGATGGTGTAGGAAACAGTGGTGGGCTAGGCAATAAGTAGAAATAAGCAAGTAGAAGCTCTGTAAGTGGGATGATTAAACTGTAATTGCTACTTTTATTTTTTTTTCATTCTTTAGCATAATATTTTGATCCTATTTATTGTTCTACAAAAGGGGCTATATAGGATTATTGTCAGCCTTTAAAAAGTCCATTTAGGGCTATATCTTAGAAGATAGACCAAGGCCACCACTGAAAGAATACCTCCTTTTTATTTGAGTTTTTGAATTTTATTTAACCCTCTCAAATGCTGGATGCTATTTTGAATAACACTGTAAATTATATTCAGCTTCATTTTGCTCAGAAGGAATTAATTAAAATGTTTGGATTAATTTTTGTTTGGACAGATTGTTCACAAATTTTAACCAACCAAACTAGGAAACTATTTTTCACCCGCTTTGCAGATATGTGAATGAGTTTAGAGAGCAGAAGAAAAGCTAGATGTCACTGTGAAATATCCTTTCCTTTGAGAAAGGAAAAAAAAATATAAGTTGTCTAGGAAAAAAAACACCAAACCAAACATAAAAACCCTGCAAACAATACTAACCTGCCCAAAATAAAAAAAAAAAAATAATTTAAAACAAAAAAAGCAAAAAGGTGAAGAATAATTTTACCTCACTGTTTCACATACTTATTTGAGTAAAACAAAACTATCAATTTGTTTTTATTGATTTTTTTTTTATTCTCTGAAAAGAAACATTGACAAAATCACAGGTGTTGACTCCAATATGACAATATTTTTTTTTTTAATGTGCTGTTTCTGTGTAATTGAGGACCTTCAGGTAAGTAGCAGCCTAAGACTTCAATCTCACTACAGAATTTGTCCTTTACAGCAGTCTCCTCTATGAGCTGTTAGAAAGAATAACATCTGTAATGACTCTTACTCTGGCTATGAGGAAGAACCATATAACCATTTTATATTTGTTCACTTTTTCCTACAGCAGTACAGATTTCAGAAAGTTTCAGAGGTGACTAGAGATTTGGAAAACCTAATTTTCTTTAGTAGCTCAATGTAAGACATTTGTGGAGAGACAGAACATTGAGTCTTAAACAATACTTTAAAAAAAATAATTGTATTGAAGGAATTTGTGTTAGTAATGCATGCTGAGTTTACACTTTGCTAATTAGCAATACCTTCATGAAAACTGCACAATCCTCCACCTTCTCACAAAGTGGGTAAAGAGACATAACAGTATCTCATCCTGAATCAGCCTGATGTTTTACTAGCCAGTCTGCCCAGGACCAAAGAATATCAAATGCAATCCCCAGACATGTTGAATGTATTAGGGATGGAATAAGAAGCCTTAACTCTGTAGTTCCTGGCTTTTGCTGGATTATTTTTACACAGCTTTTGTATTTAGAGAGGATTATGACACACATGGTCAGTAAGATCAGACAGTCTTTTTAGACCCCTATAATACTTCAAGGTGCAATGACATGAGTATAATATGAAGAGAAAAACCTGTTCGAGTCTTATGGCTTTTAGAGTTTTAAATGAGAACTTGTTGCACATTTTAGCAAGGATCTTTCCATATTTTTTAACATTTTCTGAAAAGATGTGTGATAGAAAACCTCATACTGAAAGAACTGCTCTGATATAGTAACAATTATTCTCCATTTCCTCCGTAGTGATCACAGAAGACACTTTAGGGCTATTATGATTTTGGTTAAAGTGCATGGGACAGTGCTACCTAATTTCCATGAGATATTAATATAACTGTTATGATTCCTCCATCAAAAGCATAATCATACATTCTATGGTTTTCATGGTGTATTGTGCCAATAAATACTACTAAGGAAATTCTTCATGCACAGTTCATTGACATAATAGACTATAATGGTTTTTTTTAGTGCTGCTATGGTCTGGTATATCAATGCCTGCTGAGGGAGACTTTAAAGCACTCATCCAAGCACATAGGGTAACTATACATAATAAAAATCTTTATGAAGTTTTTGGAAATAAGCAATTATTCTACACTGCACTGTTCATTTTATTTATAAGTGTCAAAATCATTAGCATACACAAGGGACAGATGTGATATTCAAATTTTCCCTTTAAGATTGAACTAAGTTCACTTTCACAGGCTTCAAGAACCTTCAAGAAAATTGGGGGTTTTTATGTCATCTTTCATTTTTCCTAATGTCAAAGTGCAAAAACACAAAGGAAAACTTAACTCTCACTCAACAATCTCATGCTTCTTTATCTTGATTTCTGTGTCTTCTCTTTATTTTATAAGACAAGGTTACTGCTACCTTAACTTCCTGCCTGAAAACTATGCCTATATTCTGAAGTTCTTGTCTAAATTTTCGCTCTTTGCAACAGACAGAGAGAAGTACCTCCAGAAAACAATTTGGAAGAATATTCATTAATTAGATTCCCAAAATGAGTGTCATGAATGACTCAGTGAAGAACTTAGCCTAGCTTCCTAGCAAATACACACAACATGAAATATATCTCAGTCCCTATGTATAAAATACAGACACTATTTTCAGAATTTCAAGTAACCTAGATGAAAAGGTATGAGTTTCATGCTAAATAAGAAGAAGTGTTGAATAACTACTGCTTTCTTACCAGGAAAGTACCAAGATATTCAACAGGAAATTCAAGATACCATGCAACTATGACTGACACATTAACCTTGTAAGAGGTCTGTGAGGAAAGTTTAACTACCCTCAGACATATACAACAGTATGCTCTAGATGATCAGAAAACTTTTTTTTCCTCCTTTTTTATAGAATATTGTGGTGGGTTGGCTTCGGCTGGTCTCCAGATACCTATCACACCACCCTATCACTCCCCCGTATCAAAAGAACAGAGGAAGAAAAGATGATAAGCTTGTGTTGAGAGAAGGACAAGGAGATCACTCAGCATCTACTGTCACAGGTACCTATCACATATGAATCATATAAGATAAAGTTAAATATAAGTCTGGAAAATGTAGAGGTTGTAACATAAGTAACAACAATACTATTTTTAACATTCATGAAGACAGTGCCTTCTCTGCTGAGAACATGGTCTGGACATTGGAGTGTTTTGTCACCATCTTCAACTACGAACTCTCAGACATTAGCACTTTTATTTTTTCATGGAAAATCATTCTAGACCTTATTCTTCTTTGAACATTTTTAGTGATGATATTGACCTCTTATATACTAATTCAGGTGTCTAAATAATGGTTTAAGAGCAAGATTCCTTTCACCTATGTTTGATTATAATCTAATCATCTTTGGTTCCATTTACTATTAGAAGGGGCACATGAACACATTTAGGACAAGATTCAGCTAGCCTATTTTAAAATATATTTTAAAGTCATACCCAAATTATTTTTCTATTGATTACAAAAGAGGTCTATTACATTATTACACTTGATTAGGATGTCTCTACTATTGAACTGTTCATGATTCTATACTGCAAGTCTTTCCCCACTTCTGACTAATGTCTGCACTGGTGCTCTGTAATCTATCTCATACAGAGATAAAATACGTAAACTGTGCACATAGTCTACCTATCCAAACCTGCTTAAGCACTTGCTGAATGAAGCTGTGCTATGAATTGTATTTTTAGGTGAGACAAAGACCTGTATCAGGCCACTTACACTTCTTGCTCCTTGGTTTCTGTGAAAGGCAGCTGATGTTTGTGGACTAGAACCTAGAAGTGCACAGCAATGCATACTGACAGTTCACTACAGACACAAATAAAGAGGATGTCACATGAAGAATTCAGACTGATCTACTTGTCGGTTCCTTAGAATGTGGCAATATTTGTACCAGTTGTTTGATTTTGCTTCAGAACATTTTATGTGACAAAAGACAAGGACTACTTAAGTCCATTTTTCCCAAGACAAAAGGTTTTTCCACCAGTGACTTTCTATTAGTAATAAAGCATCAGTCTCTTAGTGAAGTCCTCTTTAGTGAAACGTGAATTTCCACTGTTTTAGTGTTCAGTCCAGTTGGAAACCACACTAAAGCCATACAGGGTAAGATCACATTTTAAAGCAAGTAAATATACCGTACATTGGTGCAACCATACCTGTAGAAAAAATCCATAATATAGACAAGCCTTTTGACAATACTGTTTTCTTAACTGTTTGCTCCATAAAGACAACATTCTTAACAGGACCTTGGGCTCAGTAACCATACTAGCAGGGAGTAGTGATAGTTCTGTATTGCAGTCAATATTCTAGCTTCTGTGCATTTACAGGTATTGTCTTCACATCCAGTGTATTATCTTAGATCCAGCAAAATGTACAGCAATCAGCACATAAATGAACAGGAGACCCAGAATAATTCAGAGTCACTTTCTAATCTTTTTGCATAGGTCTGTTATGTTTCTAACTTGCTAGAGTCAAGAGTGAACTGATCAGCACATTGTGACAGGTGACATGAAGACTATGCAGAGGTTTACACACCAGTACTTTTTGTATATGTTTATTTTTTGTGCTGAGGACATACACAGATGTTTGTCTGCTAACAGAGAGAGGACAGAGTTTAGTGTTGTGTGGGTGTGACCAACCTGTTATTCTATACCACCCACATCATTGCTGGAGGGTGTGGTTTCAGCAGGAAAAGCCTTACAGGCAATTTTGCCTCCTTCTGGGAAGATATCATCATCAACCCCTGCGGACTCAGTCCCTCTGCCGTCCCTATGGTCCCCCTCCCATTGTCTCCAGAATGCAAAGGTGGACCATAGAATCATAGAATCATAGAATAGATTGGGTTGGAAAAGACCTCCAAGATCATCAAGTCCAACCCCTGATCCAACTCCAATTACTATATCATGGCACTAAGGGCCACATCCAATCTCTGCTTGAAAACCTCCAGGGATGGTGAATCCACCACCTCTCTGGGTAGGCTGTTCCAATGCTTGATTACCC
>NW_020955393.1:406700-440962 GCF_003031625.1 Empidonax traillii | reverse complement strand
CTTGTGAGGATCCAGATGATTCAGTAAATCACCAACTATTTCCTCCCGGAATACAAGGGGGCTATTTGGCTTTCTATCTCTGTCTACCAGCTCCAGAGGCCAGTTGCTTTGAGGGCCATCTGTCTTACTGGTAAAAACTGAGGCAAAGTAGTTGTTAAGTACCTCAGCCTTCTCCTCATCTCTATTAACTATATGGTACTGAAAGGGACAGCAGTGAAAATGGGAATCCACCACAGTCCTGAACTGACAGCACCAGTGGGGAGGAACAGACTGGTGGATGGGGGTGGTCCCAACCTAGCCAAACTCAACTGAGCTGAGCTGAAATGAGTGAGATGGACCAGGAACAGTTTTGGTGCAGGCACCTGGCATAGAACTGATCAAAGACAGGCACAACTCGGAAGAGATCACCTAGCTTTTGGGGGGTTGTTTTGTCATAGTCTATTATTGCTTTCTTGAACCAGCAGGCTGGAAAGGTTAGTCACAGGAGCTCTCCTGACATATTGATTTTGTTCCTGACAGCCACGTGGGGCAGTGCTTGGGAATGGCCCCCATACTGCCTTTGTCTGTGGAAGCCACATGGTCATGATCTACAGGATGTGTCCTCCATCTTGCTTTTGTTCCCAGTAGTGAATAACTTTTTGTGGGTAAAACCTTCTCTTTTTTATACTTTTGTTATTAGTATTTCTGTCATCATTGTGTGTGTCTTATTCCATTGTTTTGAGCTTTCAGTAATTTGTTACTTCAACGCATAATCTCTGCTTTTGTCCCTCCCTCATGGGAAGTGGAAGGGAGAAAGGCAGTGTCTTTTTTGGGGTTTAATTTCCTGCTGGTGTTAAAACCAGCACACTGTTCATATTGAATATTTTGGCCTTCACATGTAAGCTGAGGAGGAGCAGCTACTACATCTCAGTGTCTTAAAATTATAAGAACCATTATGAACCTTATCTCCTATCTGAAAATCCAAGGCTGTCAGGAGTAGAAGTAAGACCTCTATAGCAAATGATCTAAAGGTGAAAACACACTACTGAATGATATGTTTGCCAACACAATTTCAGACAAGAGGTTTCTGACCTCAGCAAGTATTCTGTCAGTAAATCACATTTAGTTTGCTTTCACTCAGATCATGTTCTAGTTCTTATATCATGGATGCACTGTAACTGTGGAATCTAACTTTAATGAAAACATAAACATAGACCCTGAATGAGCTCAAGAAGGCTGATGGCATATGTAATGCCCAATCTTCTATAATTTACCTCAAAGCTGCACACAGATACTCATTGGGAGAGACAGTTGTTATTTACTTGACAGCCCTTTCTGTTCTTTTTCCCAGCAATATTCATCAGCATAGATAAGATTTCATTAGGAGAGTTTTTCACATGAAAAAAATGGTGAAACTTCAGAGAAGTTCAGCATCAAGAATGTCTCCTAATCCGTTACTTGAATGCTTGGACATACACAAATACCCTCATACAGAAACACACTTTTTCTAGTGCTTCCATGATGATTTTTTTTTAAATGTTTAAAAATAAATGATGCAGTGATGGGGACATTATAGTTATATAGAAATGTAAATACCCCTTCCTCGTTTCCTCTTGCTCACACTTAGTTTTACATGCCATCACAACTAAGCTGGTTGGTGTTGATATTTTTAATGGTTATCTCTAAAAGCAAAGATGGGAATAATCAAAGTGTGAATCTTTAAAATCTGAGGTCTTATAAAGAAGTCATTAATACTTAATTCTATTAGATGTGGTAGCACCAAACCCATGCAACTTTATTTCTAGGAAATAATCAACAGACACTGTAAAAATAATATGTTATCTATTCATAGTTTACAAATAGATTGATATAATTGAAATCTATGGCATTTACATGGAATTAAGTCCGACTCCTGTACTGGTAAATATATAATACTTTAGAGGCTCCTCTGTACTGAGTATTTATTGATAAGATTAGAATTGTCTGTGGCTATTGGTTCTATCAAAATAAGATTTTAAAAAATGATGACACAAAGTTCTGTATAGAAGTTTTTAAATAGTAACAGGGTCAAAACCACAGGAATTGTGTTTATTTGTACTAAAGACATTTTACATAACCAATGATCTTTCCTAAAAGCAATATACATAATGTAGAATGTTAATAGCTAAAACCTACAAATTTTTTCTTCTCTAATGAAGAAATTTTAAAATATGAACAAACCTTGAAAAAATATATTTGTAGAGCAACAATAACTTTGTAAAAAGAGCTACACACACTGTTAAAAATATAAACAATAACTTAGAAAAGTCAGTAGTTACACCAAATACTGTACAGAACAGAATCAGTGACTGTAACTTTACATTGCCTCTTAAATGTAATGCACTTTGAGAACATCTGTAATGGAGCTAGTGATTCCGCTCTGGACTTCCACACAGAAGTCTCTGTATAGTACAAATTTCCTTTTACCTTGCATGCTGATATCTCTATTTCTAAGAATACCCTTGTGACCAGGTTTTTTTAAAGCATTTAGAGACTTAAACACCTTAAATACCTTTGACTAGTCAAAAGGGAGAGAAAAGCCCTTTGATGAGATTTCTGAAGAGCAATAGAGAGAGTCTTAGAAAGAGGCTGAGTGAGGATTTGCTGAGAACTAGGAAATGGATTTGAGTTACCACAATCTAGGTGTTAGTTAAACTACCTAATATAGTCTTTTTCTAAAGCTGCTGAGTGTTAGAAACACATAGAGTGTTTTTGTGTATGAGATTTCAGAATTTCTAGTTAATAAATTGAAAGAGCATTCTTGCTTCTGCTAGGATCAGGAACTATGAATGTCTATCACTACAACTGGAGGAAGCAGTTGCATAAAGAAAGTGGAGCACAAGTAAATTGTATGTGAAATATGCTCTGAGATGCCTAATGAATCTCCCCTAAGCTACTTGCACCACTTCTGTTGTGACTACCTACAGACAGAATAGTTCATTCTGTTAAAGTGGCAGTTTATAAATTTCCTGCATGGGTAATTTCAGGACAAGTTGTGTTAGTGAGTCTTGTCTATTGCTCTGTACTGAGACTAATAATATGTGTCAGCATCTGGAAATTCGGATGAAGCTTTTTAAATGCTGCCTTCATCTATTGTAAGTTATTGTGGTGGCTTAGCCTTGACCACAAACACCAGCCAATCCACTCACTTGCTCCCCCATCCTCAGTAGGACAGGGAAAGTTAATAGGAATGACAAAGCTTATGGTTCAATATGGAAAGGGAGATCATTCACCAGTCATCTCATAGGCAGAACAGGCTCTGCTTGGGTAAAATTGATTTAATTTATTGCCAATTAAAACGTTAGTTATACGTTGAGGAACAAATGCAAGCATTTAAACAATGCTTCCCCCTCTCCTCTTTCAAGGTTGAACTTCACTCCTTCACTCACAAATCCTCTCTCCTCTAAGTCACCTCCATCTTAAGCTCCACAAGCAAAACAATGGGATGGGGAATGTCAGTAAGAGTTCTTCTATGCTTCCTCCTCACACTTCTCCTCTGCTCCAGACTGGGCTCTCCATTTAGGTAGTATCTAGCTGCTGATTTATCTGGTGTGGGATGCAGATGGGTATCTGCTCCACCATGTTCCTCCACGATCCATAGGAAAACCTCTGTTCCAGTACCTGGAGCACCTCTTCTCTCTCCTCCTTCTCTCACCTTACTGTCTGCAGGGCTGTTTTCTCACACTTTCTTCCTCTTTACTTGCACTTCTCCTGAGATGCCACCATCTTGACAGAGGGACTTAGCTGTGTCCTGCAGTGGGTCTGCTGGAGTTGGCTGCAATCAGCCTCTCCTCACAGAGGCCACTGCTGCAGCTTCGCCCTACCAAATTGTTGTCATTTATACCCAACACAGCTATCCAGACAAAATGCTCAGATGAGTTGAGGGGTTTGGGGGCTGTGGAATTGGAGGGGGAGGACGCTTATTTTCGGTTGGTTGGTTTGGGTTTTGGTTTTTTTGTTGTTGTTGGGTTTTTTTGTTTGTTTGGTTGGTTTTTGTGTGTGTGTTTTGTTTGTTTGTTTGTTTGTTTTTGTTTGTTTTTTGGTGTTTTTTGTTGATTTTTTTTAATTATTCCTTTAATAAATTAGCAACAAATTGTAATCAGTTGAGTTTTCACTCATCTGTGTTTTGCCAGTGCTTGATGTATAGTTTGTGGAAGGACATTATTGACACGACTTTTTTTCCGTGAACTAGAGCTGTGTTGTTATTTATAAAAATTGTATGTTTTTAAGTACTAAGATAGTATTTGTTGTGAGTAACGGGAAAACTTGAGTTTTACAATTCTTTTCTTCTTCTTAAGGTATGTTGGAAAGGCTAAGAATAATGAATATATATTTCATATATATAAAAATTAACATAATTGGAAAAATAGAGGACTCATGCAGAGTACTTACATGCCCAAAAGCTTGCCATTTTTCTTCTAGTTGTATCAGTTGGTCTAATAAAAATATATCCTCCTTCTTATAAATACACCTGGTTTTTACTTTTAGAAGTGTCATGGTGTACATGACATAGGAATTCATTCTGCTTTATTTCTTTACCCTATTTCTGCACAGGTGTGGTGGGTTGACCTTGCTGGCTGCCAGGTACCCATCAAGCTGCTCTATCACTCCCCTCCTCAACTGGACAGGAAGGGAGGATAAGATGGAAAACAACAGCTCATAGGTTGAGGTAAGACAGTTTACTAAAGCAAAAGTGAAAGTTTGCACACACACAAGCAAAGAGGAAAAAAAAAAAAGATTTATTCTTTATTTCCCATCAGCAAGTGATGTCCAGCCATTTCTGGGGAGGCAGAGCTTCAGCACATGTAATGACTGCCCTGGAAGACAAACATTGTAAATAATGAATGCCACTTCTACCTCTTCTTAGCTTTTATATCTCAGCTGACATCATATGGTATGGAATATTCCTTTGGTCAGTTTGGGCCAGCTGTCCTACATGTGTCACCTCCCAAGATCTTGCCCACCCCCAACCTACTGATGTGGGGCAGAATACTGGGGAGACAGTGCTGATGCTTCGCTAGCACTGTTTAGCAGAAGGCAAAACACCGGTGCGTTATCAACACCTTTCTAGATACCAATACAAAGCAAAGCACTGTGAGGGTTGCCACAGGAAAAATGAACTCTTATCTCAGTTAGACCCAACACAACAGGATGCAGGATGCAGAAAACCCCTTGGTGGACTACTCTTTCAGCGTGACACTGAACTGTGCCTTGAGGATGGACTAGCTCGAGCTACCCTGTACTGCCCAGTGCAAGCTTAACTCACTGATGAGTATCCAAATCTGGCACAGTTCTGTTGTCTGAGCTTGTTCAAGCATTCTTGTAATCTACTATATGGTAATTTTCACATAAAAATAAAATCCAGATGTTTTGAATAGATTATAAAATTTTAATTCTGAAGTAAATAAGTGCAACATATTCAACTTCATTTAAGTGAGGTACTGTGAATGCATTTATATCATCTAATGTTATCCTAACTCTAAAAGTTAGGATAAATTTTCTTTTTTTGCTCACTGTGTTACCTGAAAGTATTCCTTGTCCCTGCAGACCCTTTTTTTTTTTTTTCTGTCCCAGTCTCTACTGCACTCCTTACCCCTATGGTTTACAGAAACATGAAAGCAGTTGTGTGGAGAAGCTGTCTAAGTCAACAAATTGCCAACTACATACTTCAGAGATCACAGATAAGGCATCTGATTTTCAGGTCATTGTTTTAGTTTCTACTTTACAGTCAAAAGAAAGTAGGCATTCCTGAAAAGTGATTTATCTCATCTTGAGGTGTCTGGTTTGCCTCAGTGGTATAAAATGACCCAGCTTTAACTTAAACAAGTAACTTAGACAATTGAAGCTGGATAAGATGAACTGTATGTTGCATGAATATAGCTTTAAGAGTTGAAAATTAATCTGGGCTTTGCTGTAGAGGTAATTGGTATACGACTTACTCATTCTTAATTCATTCTGAAATTGACTTGTAAGATCTATTAAAAATTCCACAATAGTTAAAAAACTATATTTACACGAGCCATAAATTACTATAAATTCCTAAGCCCTATATGGTGGTCAGTATTCTTACTTTCTTTTTGAACATGAACGGGTTTTTCTTCCATTATTTGATACTATTACATGGGCTGTGCTTGGATCGGAGGTTATCTGCTCTCTAACTTTCTTCTCTTGACATAAGTGCTGAACTTTCCAGTTCAGCTGTTTTTACAGTGCTCAATTTCTTACCAGGTCAGCATTCTGTAAAGAAAGGAGGAGATAGTTCTGTTTGCTTGGAAATTTGCATGTGAATACTAGCTACAGGACAGGTAAATGTACATTCACCATGAGCACAGTTCATGGAGAGATAAGGACACAGCCTCAGAGGGAATGACTGTTTCACGACAAGGAGCTCATGCATTTAAAACCGCTCAGCACCTGGGCTTGAAATGAGTCCATGCTCCTGTTGCTTAGTACTGTTGCACTGTAGTTTTGGCAACAAGACTGACAGCTTGAAGGGTTATTTTCAAAATCATATAGCATGTTAAATTCTAGTAATGCATTTTTTCCCTTGCCTGGCAAGATTACAAGTAAAAATTGGCTGGATCTTTAGAGATGTGCATCTGACTGAAGGGCAAAGTCTGTGTATCAGTGTTATCACTATTAATCTTTAGTTTTGTCATTTGCACTCAGCCAACGTTAAACTTTGAATCTCGTTGTTGCCTTAAGAAAATCACTTCTTGCCCCACAAGTGATGAATGCATGTGCACATGATTTTCAGACATTGTCTCAATTAACTTTTGACTTCCTTGGTGACATTGCAAATCTAAACTTTGTACAAATATGAAAACTGATAGCTATCTGCAAAACCAGATGCTCTCTGTATGAATGTCCAAAGAAAATCAGACTGAGTGTCCTTTTAGACAGGTACCTCTTTGCTGTAAATGATTTGTAATGGATACAAAAGGAAAATATAAATAAGCAGGCAAAGGTAGTATTGTTCTGCCCTCATATACTGTCTTTATCATGAGGCCTTCTTTGACCATTTGATACTTCAGAAAATGGGGAAAAATTTAGGGTGATAGGGTAAATCAGATGGGTGCAGTGTTAACCAAAACAGAGTTGTGACTCAAAGTCTGATCATAAATTTTTGCTTGGAACTGCCCTACTACTACAGTTGCCTTGTTCTTACACTTCCACGTAGGTAGCCATCATAGATTTCTGTCAGAAACAGGATACTGGACAACGAGGATAGTTAGTCTGACTTGTAAGGAGTTTTTTAAAATTGTATAAAATACAGTATCATCACAGAATCATAGAACACTGCAGGCTAGGTGGTAGTTCAGGCAATCTCTAATTCAACATCAAATCAGTTTCAGCTATGATGTTTAACCAGTTACTTAAGTCTTTATCCAGTTAGGTCTTGAAAAACCCCAAGGATGCAAACTGCAGTTTTTCTGGGAATTTGTCCCAATACTTGACTGTCCTCATAGTAAAAAGTGTTCTCCTTATAAGCAGTATGTCATATTCAGCTTATGTCCTTCACTCAATTTGTGTCCATTGTTTTTTGTCCTCCCACACTGCATCTCTGTGAAGAACCTGGTTCCACCTTCTCGCTGAAGAAGCTGAACTCTCTTCAGATGATTGATATTTTCCTTGTCCTTGACAGGGCTAATGGGAGCAGCGACAAACTAGCAACAGTCTTCTACATGTGGTCTCATAGCTAATAAGTAGAGGGGAACAATCACTTCTCTTGAACTACTGGCCATACTTTTGTTCACTGAGCTTAGATTCATGTTGACTATCTTGCTGCCAGAACACGTTGTTGGCTTGCATTGAGCATGTGGTCCACTGAAGAGTCCATGTCCTTTTCAGAAGAGCTACTTCCCAGCTTGTCAGTCCGAAACCCTCAGAGTTACTCCCTCTCAGTGCAGGAGTTTGCATTTGTCCTTGTTGATTTTTACGGGGCTTGCCCATTGCTTCACTCTGTGCCTCATACCTCTGTACAGCAGCACTGCCCCTGAGCACGTCACATGCATGACATCTGCAAACTCTGTGAGAACACACTTTCATCTCCTGCAGGCCACTGGTAAAAATGTTAACAGGACAGACTGGAGCACATACACATGCAGTACTCTGCTTGTTGACAACCTCCAGGTAGAATATAACAACCACAGTGAGAAGAGACTGAACGCATAGACCAAAGATGCCAGTTCTACAGGTTTGACATGACTTTTGATGATCAAACACTTGAGAAACCTTCAAAAGGGAAAATGGAGTAAGACTGCATGTTTGTATTGTGGCATTGAACTGTGCTGCTTATAAAACACTTGTACTCTACTTTGTGCTTAGGAAAAAAAGAGTCACCAAATTAGAGCACCTTTAACAACTTCTGTATCATCTTTACTCTTTCCTGTCCATACTTGAATATAGGCTATTTATTTCACTTAGATATATATATATATATATATATATATATATACATATACATATATATATATATATATATAGCATCCCTTTTTTTTTGTTTGTTTGTTATTTGAGGGGTTTTTGTTTTGAAAAAAAAAAAGCATACAGAAAACATGAAAGAAAGATTAACAAAATCAATATTGTTCTTTATTTGAAAAGCAGTTGCTTCTAAGTATCTGGAATGCCTAATATACAAGAAGCTGGATTTTACTGGGCTGAACATAGAACTGTGTGCGACACTAGTGCTGGATTTGAATATTATCAGGTGAATTTTTAAAAATCTTTGATATTACCTTAATGAAATAAATACTAAAAGTTATACATTCATGAAAGACACAAGATACATGCTTAAAAATCACAAAAATAGAAGGTACTGTTTAACTATTTATTGTTGTTATTATTTACTATTTATTTATTATAAACTGCTTGCAGGCCAGAAAAGTGTCTCAGCATTTTCAGTATTTTTTATTCAATTATTAATATTTTTTTCAAGAAGCTACAGATTTTAAAAATACTGTACTTTGTGAAATTACAAATTTTTTTAATAGGCAGAAAACTGAATGTGTTGCACTACTCAAACTGTGATTAGAAAGGAAAAAAAAATAATGTTATTGAGATTTAAGTCTTTGATATCTCACTTTGTAGTTATTTAGGATTGGGAAGTCTTGTTTTTCTGAGTGCCTGTGCTAGATGAACAGTGCTTTGCCAGATTCCTGATAGTTATCTAGGCTTTGGTCTCTCAGTTTTGAGGTCAGAGCATTAACACATTTGCATTATAAAAAGAAAGAAAACTTGTTTGGAATCCCAATATATATTTCATCTGGTTTAAAGCCTTAATCCTGGATTCTGAATGCTGTGTGGTTTTAAGAGTATTAGTACAGATTTGTACAAAATGGCTTGATATTGCATGTGTAAGCACTTTCCACCCACATCAGAAAGTTAAATAAAAAAAGAAATAAACCTAGATCAGGGTTAACAGAGTCTAACTGCTGAAGCCCTGGGAAGAGCAGATGGCTGTGTGAGACAAGTACATTGCTTTTTTTCTATTGTTCTGGATACAGCTTTTCAAAGACTTTAAAAAATTATTTTTAATACAAAAGAATGCAAAAAGAATATGTATCAAAGTTTTGAAAGCTTTTTAGAGCTTGTTGTTTTGTTTGGGGTTTTTGGTTGTTTGGTTTAGGATTTTTTTGGTTCAGGGTTTTTTGGGGTGTGGGTGGGGTGGAATTGTTTGCTGTTTGTTTCTTTTTTAACGCTCCATAACTGTCAGTTGACGCTAAACACTAGACACTCTTTTACTTTTGTCCTTAGAGCCTGTTTCTGCTACATTCCCCTTTCAGGGCAGATGAGAATGGTTGGAACAGCAATTGGACAAAATTCAGATACTCTATTTTGTGTAATAAAACCTACATAATGATATTTCTGTATTTGGTTTTGAACCAAATCATGCAGAAACCAAATTTGTTAAATTTCCCATGCGCAGAAATCCTGAAGACCAAAAAAAGGCAGTTTCCCCTATCTCACTCTGTTCCCATAAAGTAAAATAAATGTACTGGGACCTGCAGCTGCTAAACAAAAATTAAATTCTTGGGGGGATCAAAAGACTGGAGAATGAATTGGCCATACCAGAAAAGCCATAGAAGAGTGTAATAACTTCAGAAAGAAACAAAAATGTTCAAAAATGTGGAGTTTAAATATATTTTTGACAAAAAAAAAAAGAAAAACCAAACCAAACCAAAAAAACCCCACTGATTTGCAAAGTATAAGGAAGGGAGGTTAATAAAGTTATATATAATCTTGGGTTTTGTGGAAAGGATAAAAAAGTTTTTAAGGGTTTATTTCTCCACTAGTATAAGAACAAGGGGGTAAAAAGACCAAGCTAGTTGAGGCCAGATCCAAAAGAGAAGTCACAAACAGACATTTAAGTCAGAACTTGCATCTAGAGGATGCTGTGAATGCTCAAAGTTCCTGGGGCAACTAATGAAACTTGGTTTTGAAAGCAAAATCTATGGAAGCTTTTGTGAGACTGCAGAGCAAGCTGACTGCTAGGGTGCTGTAGCCATGGGGGTTGCCATTGGGTCCAATCATCCAGCCAGGAGCAAGGCAATTGGGGCATTGGAGGAATATGGGGTCAGGCACTGCCATGGGGATGGGGACAGGCCAGGACTGGACCATGACTAGAGCTCATGGCTGGGCAGGGTAGGGTTGTTGTGAGCTGGAAGCTGGCTCTGCTGGGGCATTGCTGGGGCACGGCATCTGGAAGATAGAAAATAAAAGCTCTGGAGACATTTTAAGGTATGGATCCCTGAGACATGCACTCTAGAGCTCGACTCTAAAAGGTGCCCATATCCAGTATTCAACATCTGTTACATATCCACAGTGTAGTCACCTTGCACTTTTGCTTAAGACGTTGACAGACCTACATACTTGTAAGTTGAATCAGGTGAGATGATGCTGGGAGGATATACCAGACTGTTAAATACAGGTCCCCTCCACACCTTTGTTTCTGAACAGTATTGCAAAAGTAATGACAACACATACCGTTGTGTTTCTTGAACAAATGCTGACAAGGTCAAAATCCCTGTTGAAGAGATTAAGAGTGTGATTTTGGGTCATTTTTACCACTATCTTTCATTTAAGAAACATGTTTGAAAAAGCAGTTCTTTCTCTGTTCTGTGTGCCATCTTAGAGGAAAAAATATTGTTCCCAATAAATCAATTTATTGTTATTATTGAAAAAGACTATGATATCTATAACACATTGGGGATCTAAATATAGACTTCTTTTACAAATGTACACCAAAAGTTTACATGAACTATGTGCACAGAGCCATAGTGCCATGATAATCCAAGCAACCATGAAACAAGATTTATCTTTGTGAAATCCTCTAGTACGCTGACCTAAACATTCATAAGGCAAGAATATGTCTTTATTTTTGGTCTACTCTCTATTTATACTTAGTAAGTGAGAAAGAATTTGAGAACTGTGATTGTGCAGTAAGAACACACACAGGTTTCGTAAGTTCTCCCCCATTGTACCAAGACTTGCTACTGGAAAGACAATGCTATTTTCAAACCTAAAATCTGATAGCATTGAAAGGCTTTCATAGTAACCTTAAGAGCAAACTGTTAAAACCACTGTGGAGCTGTATATGTTACAGTTTCTGATCTTTTGTATTGTTTTCATCTGTCGTCTGCATCATGTATAAAGCCTTTACTTACAGTCACCCATTTGCCTTCATCTTTACTTTTTGCAAACATGTGTTTCATTAATACTTTCAATAAAAGTATTAGGATAATTTATCTCAGAAGTTCACCTTTATTTTATGAATGGTGAACAAGAGCAACATATAGATTGTAAACAGTGGTGGTTTTCATTTGGAAGAAATATGGGATCTTAATTGCATTGTTGAGAAGAAATTTAATATTTCCTGTCATCTGCTCCAAATATTTAATTCTATTGTTCTTCTGAAAGGTCAAATCTAGAATGTCACGTCTGCAAGGACACCCATGACCCCACTTGGCATACAAGGTCCTGTAAGATAGAAGCAGGAAGACTGAAGAATGCTTCCTTGAGTATCCAAAATAGATTATTAAAAACTTATCCCAACAGCTGAGTTCCCCAAGGTATTAGTGTTATGTATACAAATGCACAGAAGGTTTAGTATTTAAAAATATCAGGAAGCATTTCCAAATCAGTCCTAAAGGGCTCTAACAGCTTCTTTCCTTTGTTCGTTGTTGGTTTGTTGGATTTTATGGTTTGGAGTTGGGGGGGTTGCCTTTAATTATTAATATTTTTATTTTTATAATTAATCAAAAAAACCCATTTCTCTGAATACTAGTAGCCCTGGGAACTTTTTTTGATGAAAGAAAATATTTTATGCATATCTCATCTTTACAGTACCCTTGTTTGTGAATACTAATACTAATGGCATTACTTAACTGTGGAGTTTATTGGAGTGAAAAAACAGAGGATGTCTTTAGGGAATCCTGATATTTAACTGCTTCCTTTTTCTTAAATAAGTTTCAAAACAAATACAGAACAAAATAAGGAAACTTTTCACCAAATGATGAAAAATAATTAAAATGGAAGTCTGAAAGCAACATAGCCTTTTCCTTTGTGTTCACTAATCTTTGAGAGATGTACTTTAAGTTCCTTAAACACACCTTTTCTCTGTGAGTCTTGGTGCTGGTCAGACTCTATCTTGTCTCATGTATCATGATCATTCAATTCCTTTCAATGCAATTAAAACCCCATCTTTCTTCAAACTGATTAAATCTTACAACATCTGTGAGGGAAGAAAAGAAGGTATAAACATTCTCTTTCCCTTTACACAGATGGGAGGCACAGACCAACAGAATGCAAAATACTCAAGTGGTTGCTTTATGTTAAATCTATTCGAATAAAAATGTGGGTTTGTGCTTTGCTGCTTTGAGTTCTAAGGGATTTGATTAAGATCACTGATCAAGTCACTGTTAAGAGCCAGAAAAAAACACCAGCCTTTGGACTTTTAAGACCGAAGCGGAACATTCAACATAAATTTTAAAAGATACAAGATAAGGGAGATGAGCTGTAATGAAAGGGGCAAGATATTTTCTGGGAAAGAAAAAAGGAATTTCTCATCACTTTAGGGAAAAGGTCTTCATGATTACTTAAGCTGTAAGTTAGGAAGGCTAGATTCATGTTTTGAGCAAAATTAAAGATCAGTTATGAAAGAACATATGGAAATAGCTTTTAGAACATTTTTTCCCCTTTGTGCTAGTGTGAATCACAGACCTAAAACTGCGTTAATTCCAGTAGTCACAACAAGATATTCAGATGTTTTTTCATAAACGTTTTATATAAAATAATAAACCATATACTTTGGTGGGTGTACCTTTCTTTCAAATGAGAGAAACATCAGTTAAAAGTCACTTGTGTTTTGCCAGAGAGCTATGAAATTTTGACATCTTTTGCTTTCCAAGTTTCACAAAAACAAGGCCCTTCTCTCCTAGGTGGAAGATTCTGTGTAGGAGAAAGACTTTTGTAACATACTGTTTACATTCCAAACTTGCCTGGGAAAATTAAATTTTAAAATATTTTGGGGTTTTTTGTTGGTTTTTTGTTTGTTTGCTTTGTTTGTTTGTTTGTTTGTTTTTGGTTCATTTCTAAAATGATTATATAAGTTCTGTTCTTTATCCGTGCTAAGAAAGTAGTACTGGAAGATGGAACAAAAAGATTCATAGACTATCTCTTGCAGATTAAAAAATATCTTGAACTTAATAAATAATTACTGTGGCAGGACTTTGCATTTTTCAGTCTGTGAGTCTCTTTGAGCTTTTTATGCTAACAAAGAGCAAAACACTTGACTTCATGGAACTTTCAGAAATTATGCCCTATACATATTTATTTTTTCTCTTACCCTAATTACCTGTGTAGGTTCATTAATACACATCTCATACTATCTTCTGGATTAATAAAAGTATTGGGCTCTTGACCATGCCTCTACACCTTGGTAATTAAATCCTTGGTGCCTTTTTAAGATCCAGGCTCCTGATGTCACTGAAATATGTAAAAGACCGTCTGCTGTCTACAAAAATTGTAAGTTGCATGCATTTTAGTAAATTTTTTTCTTGTTTAAGAAGAGAGAATTCTCTTCAAGAGAATGTGTGTAGTGGCGCACCCCCATGTCTGTAGAATAGCTAAGATTATATGATTTGATATAAGGTTTTGTAAATAATCTTTCTACCTTTATCTATACTTCATGTAGAAGCAGCTGGAGATGTAACTTCATCACATTACAGAAACAGAGTTTCCTCTGGTCCAACTGTCTTAATTTTAAGGTGCAAATAAACTACATTTTTTGCTCTCAGTGTGATCCTGATGCAGTTCAAACTATATGTCAGAGTTTTCTTGGAGATTACATGCTTTTAGAATTTCTTCACACATAGCTCTGTGCCCAGAATGAGGCTAAAATCCTCTTTGTTTTTTGATGCACACAGTTGTTCATTGTGCCAAAAAAAAATGAAACAAGTAGAGCTGATTTAAATAACAATATTATAGTTTTCATTTAAAACTAGATAAAATAAAGAGAAGAGATCCATTATCTGTACCTCTGTCACAGAACTGTCTCCTGCAGAGTGCATATGTCTCACTTGAAAGTTTGCTAGTCTCCTATTTCAAGATATTTTTCCACATAAGTGATGGTTGTGTTTGCCAGAGGGATGTAGAGCAAATGAGAAAAATTTGTATAAATTAAATTTGTTTACACTCATAGAAAAAAACCCATCTTCCTCTAAAGCAATCAGAGTCAAACTTTTTCTTAATAAGTGTCGTTTTAAAAGGGAGAAACTGCTACACGGATCATTCCTTTCCATTCAGGATTGTAAGACCCACTTTTCTACTTTTCTTCCTTTTTAGTTTAATAAAACACACCCCTGATTGATGTTTCAATGCTAAATAAATGTTACTTTTAATATCTTTTACTAATTTAAAACAATTGAGTTCAGACAACAGTCATAATCATGTACTAGCCCTATCTAGTCTCTTGATTATACTGCCTAGATGTCATATAAACTTTCTTTTGAAGAGTAAAATAAAGCAACACTCCTTCTGAAATAAAACCTGAAAGTGGTCCTGGGAATAACTTCTTTGGCAGATAGCTTCCAAAAGGGTTAAAGGTTAAGACAACCATAGGCTCGTTGCCATGCGCTCTACACAACTCTTCAATTCTTTCTGCATGTGCTCTTGATCTACATGTTCCTGAATGTATCATGATGCCAGGGGCTTGCAGCACATTTCAGGCTATAAAAATACAGCTCTGACAGGCTTCAATAAAGCCTTCATATCATTAGTAACATTTTTAACAGGAAGAGAATCTCAAATACACAAAACCAGAAATATGTTTTTTATTGGTATATGTGAATAAAAGCAAAGTCAGTGTCAAGTTCTGCTTAGTGTGGATGCAGCTAGTTTACTCTAAATTAGCCTTGAAGAACATGGAGGTGAATTACCCTACAAAACATTACCTGAAGATAAAAGGTAACTGCATGGGACAAATATATTTACCAGCCAATATATGTGACCAGTGCACAGGTATCAGTGGAATGATAGGGAAGTCCTCTGAGGACCAAATCACAATCCATTCCTGTTTCTTTGATAACAATGTAAAAATACGTATTAGCAAGTTTTTGCAGAGGCCAGTCTTTGGTGGGATAATAGATGATAAAAAGGAGAGGTTATTCCCATGCATTTGTCATAATCTGGGTGGATTACTGGAGTGGGAATCATTCACCAAGCCTAACTATAGTCTAGTGTGGTTAATCTCTGTCATGGTTTAACCTCAGTTGGCAACTAAGCACCACACAGCCACTTGCTTACTCGCCCCCGGAGGGATGTGGGAGAGAACTGGAAGAGTAAAAGTGAGAAAACTCGTGGGTTGAGATAAAGACAGTTTATTATGTAAAGCAAAAGTGGTGAACGTTTGTGAAATAAAACAAGGAATTCATTCACCCCTTCCTATAGGCAGGTGTTCAGCCATCCCCAGGATAGCAGGGCTCCATCACAGAGTGCCTTGGGAATGCAAATGCCATCACTTCAGACTTCCCCCCCGCTTCGTTCTTCTCCCAGATTTATATGCTGAGCATGACACAATATGGTATTGGAATACCCCTTTGGTCATTTGAGATCCCATATCCGTCCTCTCCCAGCTTCTTGTACATGCCCAGCCTACTTGCTGATGGGATAGGGTGAGAAGCAGTAAAGTCCTTGACACTGTGTAAGCACTCCTTGCCACAAAGGAAGCATTTCTGCAGTATGAACACTATTTTCAGCACAAATCCAAAACACAGCCTCATACCAGCTACTGTGAAGAAAATTAACTCTCTCCCTGCCAACTCCAGCACAATCTTCCCCTCTGAGATTAATTAGTCTTCTAGTCTGAACTGTTCTCTAGAGGATACTATAATACTATCTTCCTCTACTGACTATAGGGGACTCTAGGGAAATTAGCCTTTATAGACAAAAATTAGCCTTTGGAAATACATTCCCCTTCCCTGGTCTGACAAATATCTACATATCTGGGATGTGAATAATGCATATACTTGTAAAACTTCTTGCAAAATACCACTTGGGAAAAAAAAAGACTCGGTTGACTGTTGTTGCACACAAAATCTGCCTACTTTGGAATAAGTGAGAAGCACAGCTACTCTTCAGTCTAAGGCATAACTATTTAAACTATGAAACCCTCTAAAAAGGGAAATCAGCAAAATGAACAGTCATTGTCTTTCCAGAAAAAGCAAGAGTTGTCATATTTCAGATCTTCATATTTCAGAATTCCCAGATTATTGCACAGAAAAAACAAGTGGGTTGTTTTTCCTTTTACATAGGATGTCCCACAGTCATTTCAGAATGTATTTTTTTCCAAACAGATCTAAGATTGATAAAGTGTGAATCTTTTTGAAACAAACCAATGGAGATTCCAAGATACTTCCTTATGAAAGACTGATTCTTTGTATTTGGAGTACGAAGAATGTTTTATCATTGATTTTAAAATCTTTGACAATGGGGAATTAAGGAGCAAATAGTGACTAAACATTACCTAGAGTGACAACAATGTCAAAATATGAGGAAGTGAAGTCCTTTTTATGCACTGATGTATGTGTAAATTGCAGTTTTCCTAAACACAACAGGTAGGCCCTGAAGCAATTATGAGAGAAATAAAATATGTGGTCCTTTACTGCATGGAGTAACATAACATGCCAGTTGCAAATGAAGACCTTTCCTTAAACTCATTCCTCCAAGGTATCTCTCTTGAAATCATATTTATCTCGAATTTTTCAGATTCCGGCATCATTTATCCACTTCACATATGAAAGGATTTCCCAAGAGAAATAAGGAAAGGACAACATGCAGGCAAACACGTACAAATACTTGTTTAAATTACTTCCTTGCTTCTAAAAAGAATTATGTAAATATCTCTATTTTATTTTAAGATAAAATTTCTAAGAATATTTAAATGCTTAGTAAAGATATGACACACTTTGTCATTCTCAAATAGAAATGACAAACATGAAATTATTAAGTAGGAGGAGTCTGTCTGTGCTCTACATCGTAACACAATCCAGACATATGGATTGTGCCTCTGTGATCTCCAAATGTCTGTTTCTTCAGAAACTGTCCTCTGCAGATTACACAGGCATTTCTGAAAAGTTTATATAAAGAACAGACATCATCTACTGATCATTCTGAACATAGGTAATAATGTAGTTTTGTATTATTTAAACATACTACCCAAAATAGAAGAGCATATCTGCAGAAGGATAACATTAGTTGTAAATGCAGAGGAAGACTGTCTATTAGAGTAATAAGTATATTTTGGTTTTATGATCATCTTGTCTAGATTCTGAATTACTTAAACAGAAGTTCTTTGAAGCACAGTAAGCCTTAAAGCTAAATATGTATTTAAATGCCTAAGCTTGGGGTTTCACTTTTGAAATGTTGATCCCAGATACTTGAGTAAAACTTTCTCACATGATGTTATAAGGTAAGTATTCACTAAAAGTTTCAAATATCATTATCTAATATTTGTCAAATGTGCTAATAATTGTCTTTTCCCACTATAGATTTTCTCCCATTGAATCAGAGTTCATAATTTAGAGACTTAATGTTACAGATTTGATGCATGTGTGAAATTGGTCTAATTATGCAGCCCTGGATTTCACCAGCATAGAGATTCAGATTCTCTCCGCTAATCTCCACTCTTCAACCAGAAATTTCACATTATTATAAACAAAGTAGTCAGAAGAGCTGACAGGCAATGCCTTATATATGGAAGCCTTATGGTTTTCTCCTGTGTCTTTTTTGCTCCCTTTGGAATCCTGACATAGGACGGAATCCTGACATAGCTCTTGTTATTCTTGAAAATCAGATATCCTTACAAGCATCTAACTTGAGATTTACTTTTTACAGGTTGAATTATAACACCTTAGTGGCTTTTATTTCAGTGCACTTAATTAGAAGTAGAACAAAATGTGCAGACTGTGTTGTGCTGCTTTGTTAATGTCAGAGGAGACGATATCAGGAGCTGGACTATATGAAAAGACATGCAAATGTAAATTCAGACTCACTTCTATGGTAGTTGGGTGTTTTATATTGCCATGGAGATTCATTCCCGTCCATCTGAAAGTCCAATCCTGTAAAAAGTTATTATATTTAAATCTTAGAATCACAGAATATGCGGAGTTGGAAGGGATGTGTCAGGATCATTGGCCACTGGAGAGCAGCTGCTACCTCCACTGAGGTGGAAATCTTCTACTCCAGTGTGAGTAGACCGGTGGCCCCTTCCAGCAAATAAGCTGCTCATTTTAAAAGATCTGGTTCAAGAACAATTAGAGTTAGGCCACATAGTCCCCACTGTAAGCCCATGGAATTCCCCTGTATTTGTCATACGAAAAACATCGGGCAAGTGGCGGCTGCTTCACGATTTACGGAAAATCAGTGATGTCATTGAACCTATGGGTTCACTCCAGCCTGCCATGCCATCACTGTCTATGTTGCCAGAGGGGTGGCCCATGGCCGTAATTGACATAAAAGATTGCTTTTTTCAGATTCATCTCCATCCTCAAGATGTTGATAAATTTGCCTTTACAGTTCGATCTGTAAATGTGGGAGAGCCAAATCAGAGGTTTGCCTGGAAGGTCCTTCCACAGGGGATGAAAAATTCCCCCACTCTGTGCCAGCTTTATGTTTCCAGAGCATTGGCACCAATTCGGCTCCAAAATCCAAATTCTATAATACCACTATATTGATGATGTTTTAATCTGTGCAGAATCAAAATTGGCAGTCAAACAAACACTTGAAGCAATTGTTACTCAATTCAAAACCTTCCAGTTACGAATCTCTGATGAGAAGATCCAGTGGACCTCTCCTTGTTACTATCTAGGCTGGAAGGTGAGTCTGCAAGAAGTCACACCACAAAAGTCCAAATTTTTTGTAATGTTCAGACACTCAATGACCTTCAAAGACTCCTGGGCAATATCAGCTGGGTGAGACCTCAGTTAGGTATTTCCACGGATGAACTCCATCCTTTGTTCTCACTGCTGAGTGGAGATCCTGACTTGAGGTCCCCCAGGGAGCTCACACCAGAAGCCCTGGAAGCATTACAACTGGTAGAGCGTAAAATCAATACTATGCAAACCTATCACAGACTTCCTAACTTTTCTCCTGTTCTAATTATTCTTTTAGGACCACACCAACCCTTTGGGTTGATTGGACAACTGCCATCCTCTGAGGATGACTTTCTCTTGTGGGAGTGGGTATTCCTCCCCCATCAATTTGGAAAAACCCTTGTAACATTGCCAGAGCTCATTTCTAAGGTGTGTTACAAAGGACGAATTAGATGCTGGGAGATGTCAGGTGAAGAGCCGAATGTCATCTACCTTCCCTTGACATCTGACCAACTCCAACAAATGCTGATAACCTGCCTAGACTTTCAATTGGCAATTGCAGACTTCACAGGGAGCAAAAACTCAAATTAATTCCATTGGAACCTAAATTCATACAGTCTTCAGTACCACTTCCGGGAGCACGCACAGTCTTCACTGATAGCTCAGGCCATACTGGCAACGCAGTGATAGTCTGGCATGCCGACGGAAGATGGGAACAAGACATCCATCAAATGCAGGGATCTTCCCAGCTGGTGGAGTTATCAGCAGTTGTTAGAGCTTTCACAATTTTCAATCAGGAACCCCTTAATTTGGTCAGTGATTCGGCCTATGTCATAGGCGTGGTGCAGCGTGCTGAGAACTCCTATTTGAAACACTTAAACAATCAGACTTTATTCCTCTTATTCAAATCTTTGTTATTTCTAATCCATAGGTGTGAACACCCTTTTTTCATCACGCACATTCGTTCTCATTCCACCCTTCCTGGACCGGTGGCAGAAGGGAATCGTCAAGCTGACCTTCTTGCAGGTATGTGTGTTGTCCCAAAAAAATTGGAGCAGGCGCGCATCTCCCATGATTTTTTTCATCAGAATGCCAAAGCATTATAGAAACAATTTCAATTGACCCAAAATCAGGCAAAAGATATTGTCAGGGCTTGCCCTGACTGTCAAAAAGTTATTCCCCTCCCACCTGATTGGGTGAACCCTAGAGGGTTGGAACCCCTCCAGATTTGGCAGACAGACATAACGCATGTGCCACAATTTGGTAAATTCAAATTTGTGCATGTTTCAATTGACACTTTTTCCAAATATTTAGTGATAACTGCGCATTCTGGGGAGAAAAGTCGAGACGCCAGAAAACATTGGCTACTGGCATTTGCACAAATGGGAGTGCCACACCAAATTAAAACAGATAATACGCCTGCATATGTGTCCTCAGGCACCCAAAACTTTTTATCTCAGTGGGGCATCAAACATATCACAGGCATTCTTCACAACCCCACCGGACAAGGAATTGTGGAACACGCCCATCAAAGTCTAAAAAATATGCTTACAAAACAGAAAAAAGGGGGGACAGATCTCACTCCCCAAGAGAAACTCGCAAAAGCAATGTATATCCTGAATTTTTTTAACAGACAGGATGACCAGGACAATCCTCCTGTACAGAGACATTTTGCATCACATTCCTTTTCTCAAGCTACTGAGGCTAAAGTAATATACAAGGACCTGCTAACCGATAAATGGAAGGGTCCTTTCCCCCTCATAACATGGGGGAAGGGACATGCTTGTCTCTCCACAGATTCAGGTCCTCTATGGGTCCCAGCTCGAAGGGTCAGAATTCACTAGGACCCATTACCATCGTCGCTCAAGCCATGCTCTTCATCTCCATAGTCATCTGGATGGTAACCTTCCACACTACAGCTACTGCTGCGTTTCCAGTCCCCACCTGGATGACCCAACCCAAAAAGAATGTCTGGGTCGCCTTGGCAGAAGCAACTGGCACTGATTCACTTTGCCTCTCTACAGCTAGTGCTAATGATCCTCTCAAGTCCTGCCTGGTTGGTCTTCCAATAACAACAGGTACAGAATGGATTGATTTTGTTATGACAGCTGCACAAAGGTATATGAGTTTCAGTCCAGATAATTTATATCTCGTGCTCAAAGACCACCTTAATTCCACATATGACATCACACGTCCTCCAGAGGTAGATTTAGTAGGTTCAGTTACCCCAGTTTTATGTCTTAAATGGCATTCTATAAAGTTTCATACTAGCCATTGTTATTTTAGTGTATCCTCCAGTAATCCCCTTTATAAAGATTGGTGCAATTCCACACATATGGCGGCAGGAGTCTCAGAATATTTTCCCCCAGTCAAAATCTAGCCTCCTGGCTATTTTCTGCTATGTGGGGACCGTGTGTGGAAAAGTATCCCTCCTTTTCCCATAGGTGGGCCTTGTACCATAGGTAAACTTTCATTTTTTAATATGGCCAAATACTCACAAGTTCTAAATTCTAGTAGTTTTATTTTGGATCAGACATTAATTCGTGGAAAAAGATCACTTCCCCAAGAATATGTCTCAAAGCCTGCAAAAAGTATCCCTCCATGGTTTTGGACATTAGATCAGAAACAAAAAGAAAGCAAACAAAAAGAAAAAAGTCAAATTCCCATCCAGCCTGCTCCTTGGTCACAATCCACATGGCATGCTCCTCCACCACCGGTCATACACTTTCAAACTATGCCCCCTCCTCTACCATTCCAAGAAGACTGTGATTCCAAAGTTGAGGTTTGGTCCAATATTAGAAATTTTTTTGCAACAACTTTTATTCCTGCCATAGGAGCCAACCATGCACTTTCTCTCCTTACACACCTAGGATGTTGGCTCGCTAAAGAAGCCAATGCCACCTCCCTAGCAATTGAAGGTTTGTTATTAGACACCCAACAGCTTAAAACAGTCACTCTTCAAAACCAAGCAGCCATCGATTATCTACTTTAGCTCATGGACATGGTTGCCAAGAGTTTGAGAGGATGTGTTGTGTGAACTTTGCTGATCATTCCCAATCCATCTATAAAAGCATCCATCAATTGAGAAACTTAATTAATGATATGCGAGCACCCCCCTCGAAGAGTGACGGACCCAACCTAGGAAGTATTTTCGATTGGATACATTTACCCGATCTTCCTGGCTGGCTGCGAAAATTAATTGACTTTTTAATTATCCTTGGAGTTGTCATTTTGGTATTCCTAATTATAATTCTGTGCCTTTTACTCTGTGGTCGAAAATTATTAACCAAAACTGTTTCAGCAAATTTAATTTTAAAAGATAAGAAAGGAGGAGATGTGGGGAGTGAGCAGGACTATGAAGAAGATGAGACATCATTTGAACAGTGGAAAGCACGCTACGTGGATGGCAGCAGCATGGAAGGAATGACTGTTATGGAAATCACTGTGTGATGAACTGCTTTCATATGTGTTTTTACTTTTGTGGAGTAAGCCCATTAGTAGGTTACTCCTCCACATTGTCTTCTTCTTCTCCCTCATGGACTTGGCTGCTGCCCCAGAGGCATAGCAACAACCTGTGATTGGTTGACTACGGTGCAGTACCAACCAATAGAATTATTTAATAGTTTTCCCTCAGTTTGTTGGCGGGAAATTCTGTAATGTTAACACCCAGTTATGCATATGTATTACCCTTTGTCCAATGGTGTTCAGAGGATTTGCATGTTCCTCCCCCTTTCCGGAGTTTTCTCCCCCGAACCCTATATAAACCCTGTCCCCCCCCAATAAAGCGGATCAGCTTATTACCCTGAGGTCTCAGCATCTTGGTCCTAGCTGCTCCTTTGCTTGCACCATCCGTGTCTCTTGTCTCCTTATTTAAGGGCTTGGGATACTCGTAGCTTAGGTCAGCTAAGACTATAGCCAGCGCCGCTTCACCTGCTGAACCATCACTCCCTGGCTAGGTCAAGAACCCCTCATGCTGGTCTACTCCCTTCCCGAGCACACCAAGTTGTGGCACCAACCCTAGCCCTGCACAGCACACCCCAAAGCACACCATGTACCTGAAAGTGTTGGTCAAACACTTCTTTAATGTTGTCAGGCTTGGTGCTGTGACCACTTCCCTGGGGAGACTCTTGCAGTGCTCAAACACCCTCTGGATGAAAAACCTTTTCCTGATATCCAACCTAAACCTCCCCTGACTGAGCTTCATGGCATTTAGTAAGGATCAAGGGCATTCATAATCCCACATGTTCCTGCAAGGCATCTCTCTCATTTTTTTCCTCTGCTAGCTTCTGTGTCAGTCAAACAAAGCAAAATTTAATTTTGAAGAGGAAAAAACAAAATATATGAATCAGAAAACAAAATGACTACCCTCATCATCTTCAGTGTATAAAACAGATTCATACCACTTGTAATCAGTGTAGTGCCGTGGCTTAATGTACCATTAAAAAAATAATTCACATCCAACAAAAATCACCTCTGTACAACTGTGCATTCGATTTCATAAAACAAGCCAGAGACACAGCAAGAGGTTAAACATATCTAAATATCAGTAAATTACACACATAATTAAACACAGATTTGACTTAAATTACTCCTATTTTTTAAGATGAACTATACTTAAGTGAAAGTAATATTCATAAACAGGAAAACAGGAAAGAAGGACACCACAATAGAAAGAGCAGGTTTTCTAATTTCAAGACCTTCCCCTTCAGAAACAATAATTTAGGAAATTTTGAGCTATGCTGTATCGTTCAGTTTCTTTGTGATATTGTCTGTCTAAGGAGCCTCATGCTCACAACACAGTCTAAGTGAACCATATAAGGAACAGTCTTAAATTGTGATGCTTTCTCTCTATAACCATCTCATACTTCAAAGGGTTACAGCATCTTCTCAATTTACTAATACATGTCAAGATTATTATGGAAATGTCAAAGGAAAAGGAATATATTAGTCTTTTAGGAGCTGACTGAGGTGCCTTAAAACTAGGTTTTAGTTTGTGCAAGAATCAAAAAGGACTGAATTGAGGATGTAAAGCATTTTGGAGAATATTGAGCCACTATTAATCAAATTTTCCCTTAGTCTTTATGCACACAGTCGTAGTGTATTTCCACGTTGCAATGTGCTTTATTGTCAGTGTTTTCATGCAGACATACACAGCTGTTTTAAAATAGAATCTCCTATATTAGTCCTTTCATAGAGAAAGAGATTAACTTTTTTGAGGTCTTAGATTTCAAGACTTTTACTATTCAGATCTGTACACTGATGTCATCGGAATTGTCTCCCCTTTCTACTTTTCTGTATACATTTTCTGTATATAGCCATCTGTTTTGGCTGTCTTTTCAAGATTATGAAACCATAATATTCCCTGAAGAAGAAATTTAAAGCCTGATTATGACAGCATAATTAAAACTAAGGACTTCATTGAAAATGCAATGGGTTTGGTTTTAATGGGACTACTTACAGTGTAGAACCACTTACTAGGTTGTGTTACACCGTACATTGTTGGACTGAAATTGATGAAGCTATAGAGGAAGTAAAGGACAACTTCTAAATCAAGATAATCAGATTTTTTTTTTCTGTTTGTTTGTTTGTTATTAGGTTAACCTGGCATCCGACAAATATTACTCAGTCAAAGTTCTGGCAAAGGCAGGCTTGAAAAAGCTCAAAGGGAGGTTTTGAAGAGCAGCACTATGCTATCCACATGTGTAAACTTATTTTTGAAATCCCTGATTTAGTTTTTATGCTGAAGTAAAAATTATCTGCACCATCTGGCAGGACAAAGATGATGCTTGGACTGTAACTTCCATAATTTGTCATTGCAGCAAACAAGAAGATGCATAAGAAGTACACACAGTGTACTCTTGCACAGTGGTACAAGTTTTCCACTCTGTAATTACTTTACACTTTCTGGGAAAAGTCTTAACCTTCCAGAGGATGTTTTCTCTTCCATAAATATTACTGACACAGCAGAAAACAGCTGGGATTTTCTGTAAATATAAAACTCAGACAATTAACTCGTGTACAACACACACGTCATCATATTCATTTGCCATTTTCATGGTGGTTTGTCCTTTCTACATTTTATTATTCATTTATGATAGCTATTATATGCCTTTCAGAGTCTATCTGGCTCTCCTGAGGAATATTTATGACTATTATAGGGCTCTTATGAGAAGACCCAAGGATAGTTATAGCAGAAACTCTGTGAAATGCTACATTAGTGCAGAGATATGCTGGTAGTAAAATACCTGAACTTGTTTCAAAGTATCCCTTGATGGAAATTAAAAGATGGGCTTCTTCTGGTGAGGTTCTGCATCTCCTCTAACCCCATCACCTCAGAGAACTGAGTAGTGCTGATTGGAACTTTAGTATTCAGTAGTTGCAGCTGTTGCCTGGAAGTAAAAGACTCTTGGAAAAGCTTCCAATGGAAAGAAACAAGAAAACACCCTGTTTTAAAAGCTATCTGTTGCAGCAATAACACAGAAGAAATAAAAATGGAAAGACTATAGGGGAAAATAGAAGGCCTAAAGGTCCACCTTCTGACACTCAGGGACATCTCTGTTACTCTTTACCCCTCTACCTCCTTTTATTTTAAAGAAGGAAGGGCAGTGTCTTGAAGTGAATCTGAATACTGCAGTACTGCACCACCTTCTGAGAGGGAAAAAATCTGGACGGAAGAGAAAAAATTGGAGGAGGAGGGAGAAGGGCATAGCTTTCACTATTTTTTTTTTTTTTAATTCAGTTTCCAATTTTATTCCTGTGTCAATAACTCACCGTCAAACAAATTTCTGAATAATTTTTGTTCATTCCATGTCCATTGAAATCTTAAGTATGTTTTTTTGTCCCTTTCATATAAATATCAAGAAGTCATTTCAATTTAGAACTAGGAGATTTTCTGGCATGTTAGTGGGTTTTGTAGAAGTAAATATGCTATACTGCCAGGAAACTAATTTGAGGAACATCTTGGGTGGAAAATGAAATAAGGTGATTTATTAGGATAGAAAAATTGAAGAAAGAAAAGGAAAAGATCAAAAATGTGAGAAAAGTAAAAGAAATATTAAAATAAAGGCTTGATAATATATCGATACAATATAAATATAAACACTTCAACACACAACACTTCAAGGGTGCAAATATTTTCTTCACCTAATATAGAACATAAATTCCTGGGATGAGTTCATGTCCTGTGAATCCAAGAAACAGGTTCTATTATGCAGGCTTATTATCACAGCTATTTAATACACTTTTTTCTAGTGGAATCTCTGCTATAAGTTACACAATATCCTTGTCTTTTGAACTTAGTTTTTACTCAGTGATTGAAAAATTTTATTTGTGTTGTCTGGGCTTTAAGCAGTTTATGGGATAAAGTTGTGCATTGTCTTGGAATGCAGTTTAATGCCATTTTGGACCACTGCAACATTTATCTTTGGCTATTTGAGGGAAGCTAAAGCAAGCTATTTGCAAAGACTAATCTTACCCCAGGAAAACTTGTCTCCACAGGTATCTTCTTAAATCAAAGGAGAGGAGAAGGTTCCGCAAAGAAGATGTTTCATAACAACGGGCTCTTAATCATCACTGAAGGTGTCCTCCTATACTGAGGATGCCTAAAAAGATTATCCTTCATAGGTAAAAATCAGTCTTTCTGACTAACCCTTCAAAGGATTGTCATACTTCATTACAAAAAAGACCCTCTTAAAATATTTCTTGATGTGGAATGTGCTTTAGTGTTTTGGGATCTACATTTCCATGTCTTTGTCCTTGGTGCCATTGTTTCCTCTGCCCAGTTTCCTGTACTCTCATTTACAGGTCATTGATTCTTTTCAAATTATTAGTAAAGTTCTTTTTATACTGTGTTGAACATCACACCACAGGATCAAATTATTATCCCCACTTTCCTGTACTCTTGACCATAAGCTTCCTTGCTTCTGATTCTTAGGCAAAGCCCATCAGATTACCCATACTTAACCAAAATCAAAGAAAAAACCAAACCAAACCAGAAGACTCCCGCTGCCTGAAACAAAACAAAACAAACAAAACCAACCAACCAAAACCAAAAAACAAACACAAAACCAAAACCAGCAAATGAAAACCCAAACCAAAACATGTAATGATTTAGTAAATAAATTAAGTGAAGTTAATATTGTCAGTTTCCTCTAGCTGAGGATCTGGCCCTGAGTATTTGGTAAGTGTGAGATAAAGTGTAAATAAATCATATTGCACAATTGGAGTGTATGGTAATTGGGTTATTTTGTTTTCTGAATTCCCCTTCTTTTGCTCTTCTGTTTTACTTTAATTAACAAACAGCATGAAGCTTTTTAAACCTGTCCTTGATGTTCATTGAGGAACAGCAAATGCCAAACTTTAACCTACAATTCATCACAAATAGTGAGATACCTTATAGGAGGTAGCAGAAAATATAATCATTCACATTTAAATTAAGTGTTTCAAATAATGATTTAATTGAGAATTAATAAGGCAGTTATTGCAGGTTAATTAAATGCCACTTGGTGATTAAAAACATATTATTTATTCAGATTAACAACTATTAGGGAGTAGTGCAGCCCCACACCCTGCTGTGACTTATTATTTTAAAAGATTCTGCCAATGTATTTCTCATTTTCAGGCTTGTTTTGTTTTTTACTTTGTTGCTGTTTATAACACCTTGAAAACAAGATGAAAAAATAACCCAAAATTCTTAGCATAAGATTTTTTTGTCCCTAACAGAATATTTGTGGGGATTTTTAGTATGAACATTTTTAAAAGTTTATTTACAGAAATTCTAAGGAAAAAACCACTGAAATACTGCAAGTGTTTTACATATATAAGCTAATAAAAAACAAAAAGGAAATTTGAAAAAGAGTGTATACAAAACAATAGAAATCAAGGAATTTAATTACCAAATCTGTAAACTTCCAAACAAATCCTGAGGTTTACCTAATGGGCAAATTAATTTATACCAAATTAATTTACAGTAATGTGGGAATATTGTCTTTTGGTGGTCAGAAGTGAGTGTTGGAAGAATCTGCATATTCTTTTATAAAGCCTTTTTAATAGTGCATTGTTGCTTTTGTTGTGTTGTGCTGATAGATTATTTAGAATTCCTTGTAGATGAAAGATTGCCATAATAGAGCAAATGTTTCATCTACATTAATACACAGTAAAAGTACCATCTTTTCTTATCGGAAATCCAAAACAACTTTAAATCAAAGCAACCGTGCAAAGCAGTTTTGCATGCACAGCAGGAGAGTAGGGTTCACCCTTTTCCATTTGGACAAGAAACTGCAGCCTGGCAGGTAGCCTGTTACAATCATTTTGTTTTGGAAAAATTGCATAGCTACCTTGAGATGAGGGAAGGGACAACCATGGCATATGCAGATTCTTTACCATTTTGTTGATTCTCATCTTCCTCAATGAACTACCACTGCACAAAAAGATTTTATACTACAGAACAGAGGCATCAAGTTTCCTACTGCCTCTTCACAATAATTATTGTTGCAAAACCCCTTTCTGCCTGCAGTAAGAGGTTTGCTTCTGTTTTTCCGTATCAACAACCTTCTCAAACACACTGTGTGGTTGTCTTGTGCAGAGACAGGAGTTCGAACTGATGATCCTTGTGGTTCCCTTTCAACTGAGGATGTTCTATGATTCCGTGATAAGTGAGCTAGATAAATACCAGACAGCCTCTCCATTATAGTCATCCATCTTAAAAAACAATTTGTTTTATCCTGTTTTGACATAGAACAAAGATAATTAGCCCAGCTTAACTTAAAAAGATAATGAAGGCAGGAACTAATCAAAAGATTAATTTACCATGATTTATAGCAAAGTTCTGCATAGAAACTGAGACAGAGAAAAAGATTCTGTGAGCTGGTTTAAAACCATTGCTTAAAGTCACATGTCAAAAGCGTAAAAGAGTTTCTTTTCACTACCACAAACTGCATTGCCTTTTCACATCATCAAAGACAGTAGAATTGGTGTTCCGTTGGCTGTAGAACTGTGCACTAGTCTGCTCAACTGTTATGAGTTCTGAGAGGGCAAAGTCCCCTTCCAGTTGTCTTCTCTAAAGTCATGGATGGCTTCACGATGAGTATTTTACTGGCACCAGTAAATTTATAGTATAGTCTTCTTAGTAGCATAGTAGTTGAGTTTAAAGTTATTTTACAGAAAAAAAAAATCTTCATGACCTATCTCAGTCATTAAGGGAAAGACAAACTTACAATGGAAAAGGTCTTGATAAAAGAATCAATTACACTAGCTTCTGTTCCCTCAAACTCTTTGAGAATCTTAAGCTGGAAGAGGAGACAGTTAACAAGTTTGTTTTTACTTCAGCTGGGTGTATAAGTGTTTTCTCCAGAGGTCAGGAAGGCCAGTCTTCCCTAAGCATAACAATCAATAGAGAAAACAGTGAGCTACCATGCTGAACAAGACAGACAACTTTTTCTTGATGAAAAAGTCAGCAAGAATAGAGGAGAATGTAGTGTCACTTATTTTGCATTTGCTTCAGACTGCTCTAGCAGACAATTTCAGCAACTTCTCACATCTCTGAAGTATTCATGAAAATTATGTATGACTGTGAGATGATGCAAATAGCATGTGTCATTAGGTGTCAGGATCTTCATATTGTTTAACAGCTGAAAATATTTTAAAGATATTTAAACAGTTAAGGTATGTCCATACTGAGATATAAAAAACTCTCACAGTGCCATTTGGTGTAGCTATATGGGCCATACGGCTGTAGTGGATCTGATTCCCATGTTCTTCTTCAATTTTTCCAAGACTGACTGTAAACTATAAATTGCAATCAGCTTTCCAGCATCTTGGTATACCTCAGTGCATCCTCTGCAAACTGCACCTTATCCTAGAACAACACAACAGATATTAAAATGAGGGAGCGATTAGCACACAGATCAATTGGAAAATGCATTATCTCAGCATTATTAAAACGTCAGTGGATAAGGATTGTTGTGGAAATAAAGGACAAAAGTATTCAAATAACTCAAAATGCATTATCATATATTTTCCTCTGTACCATTTTGGATCCATACAATTAATGATTGAAATCAATGCTATTTGAAGGCTCTGAGATGGCATAAAGACAAAAAGAGCTTTCAGTCTTAAAGAAAAAAATATACAAACATACTAAAACACCTATATCTTACAATTTAATCAAAATAAAATTTTTGAATTTTTCATGTAGCATTCCCTGTATTTATTTTACCTCAGCATTTATATTTACCTCAGCATTTTACCTTTTCTTGTTTTGGTGTTTCAGATCATATTGAAAAGGAAGACTTGCATCATACTTCATACTAGGAACAACAGCGTGGAGAAGATAAATCTAATGAAATGGTGTGGTAAAACCATGGTAGCATGTTGCAGTGTTTTTACTTTATTGGGTTCCTTTTGAATATGAAGCTCTTTAAAATGCCCTCTTTCTTCAGACATCCCATCCTCTCCGGTAAGAGAGACAGATGACCCACTCACAAATCACATCAGGACCATGGAGAATTCAGGAAGTGGAACGAGAATCCATGTTGCAGAGCTGCATCTGTGTGAAATGTCTTCCTTCTGCAAACTGCTAAGTGTGCTTGGAGGCTTTGGTGTGCTGTGGCTACACCTGAAATACTCCAACTGATGAATTGCAGAGATAAGATACAGATAGTCAGGAGGTATGAGAAATACTTTTCTTCAAGGAGGGGAAATGCAGGGGAAAAATAGCACCTTAATACTCATGGAAATGCTGTATGTAGGTAGGAAAGGACTTCCCATAGCATGTATAGTTCCCTCATCTTACAGTGATTTTGGCAGAGGTTGCAGAAACCACATGAGAAACTATGAAAATCCTGGAGACAAAATTGTGAATGGTTTAGTCACAGTCTTTCCTCCTCATGACACCCTATTTTTTGAACATTAGGGACACTAAAGGTGTTTTTGAAACACAGTTGAAACTCACCAACAGCTTGCAGTGCTTGTGTGACTGCAGTTGGAATGGAACAAAAGCACAGCCACACACTGTGACCCCATATGTTTTGTGTGTCAAGAAATCAACGTAAAGAGGAAAGAACGAACTTCCAGCTCTCCAAAGTAAATAGCATTCTTCATTATTTTAATTACTATTATTATATTCAACAATAAAAAATACTATAACTGCAGTAAAATTATTTTTAATCGGAAAAATAAATTAAAATTTCATTATAGAGCCAAAAAGAAATTTCTTTTTCAAATGATTTCTTCAAAATTTTTTAAATACTGCAGTATTTTATTAAAAGAAATATTTACTGGAAGATACATTTTTCATGGAGAATTTCACCATTCAAAACATTTCTGTCAGCTCTAGCAAAAGTATTTCTGTAAATATTTGTTTGACATTTTGTGTAATCAATTTTATGTAGATTTTTGTTTAAGTTTTGAGCTATTTGATTATTCTTATTTGGAACTGATTAATTAGGGAGGCTTAGATTATCCACGAAGAACACTAGAACTGCATATCAGTATTAAATCCCTAGTTCAATATTTTTCAAACTAAGGATTTTAAATTGTTCCTGTCTTCCCATTACCATTACAGTAGATTGATAAAGTGTCCAATAGACCTATCTATCTGAATTACAGCTCACAAGGCTGATGCACAGTCAAACAAAATGTCCAAAGGAGGTGTCAATTCAAATACTGATGTTCAAAATGTTACTGTATTCCTACAAAGTGATTGGCTACCAGCAAAATACTTTGACCCAGAGCAACAGATACTTTGCATATGTAAGCAAGAATACATTTTCTGTATGAAGTAAGTCCTGTGACCTGACTGACATCTTCCAGTACAAATCTGTCCTCTCATTTTCCTATTGACACAATTTTATTCTTGGCTGCTCTTCTGCTCTTTCAGACCTTTTTCTCCTGGCTCCAATTTTCTCTCTGCATGCATTTTCTCTCAACTCTCTGCATTTTCTTTTTTTCATTTGACTCACCGTTTTCTCTCTGTAATTCTCCTGCTTCTTTTCCATCAGAGAAGTTCCTTAGCTGTTGTTCTCGAATGCAGTAGCACATGGTGGTGACCCCCTCTCATCATAACAACACTTGATCATGCTCATCTTCCTTGCAGTAATATTTCCATTGCAAGAAGAACAGTTACAAAACCAGCAACTTCTTGTTGCGTATTTCAATTAACTCTCTTCACAAAGAAAAAAAAAAATCACTGTACAATAAATGTTATGCTTCAGTGCTTTTAGATGAAACGTTTTTTATCTTTTAACGCATTCTTCTTTAAAGATTACTTTTGATTTCTTCTCAGACTTACAAGCTCAAAAGAAATTAATATTTTAAATTTTTAGTCTTTGTTTATTTCTTTTGTTTTAAACTAATAATTATGCTCAACTTATTAATTTTTAACATATTCTTAAATATTAACAATTAATAGTGTTAAAAAATGAAAGCTTACTTCTCTTTTCTTTTTTGTCACAAAGGACTGAAACATGAACAGTCTTATGATGGATTTATGAGGGGAAGAAGGGAGGAAAAAAGGTGTTGTTAGTTTTTCTAACAATAAACTAGCTTGTTTGCAATTTCTTTTTTGTGGCAAAGAAAAGAACTGCTTGACAGTACAGCTCCTGCCACACTTTTGCTAATCTCAGCAGCCAGACTAAAGTAGACAGAAATGGTCTGTGCTGTTGTATTGTGGACTTCAGTGGCTCTAGTGCTATTTCGGGGTCTGGGAAATTAAATAAAAAAACAACCTTCCTAGCTATAAAGTTGTATGATCCAGGAGACTCCTGAGAGGGGCTGGTGGGAGATGTGAGAGGGGCTGGTGGAAGATGTGAGAGGGGTTAGTGGGAGATGTAGTGGGTGGAGGCCACCTGGGCCACAGTGACCATGAGATAATAGAGTTTGCAATACTCAGGGATACAAGGAAGGCCACCAATAAAACCTCTACACTGGACTTCCAGAGGGCAGATTTTGGCCTGTTCAGAAGACTGGTCCAGAGCATACCCTGGGAAAAAAACCTTGAAAACAAGGGGGTACAGGAGGGATGGACATGCTTCAAGAAAGAAGTCTTGAGTGCACCGGAACAGGCTGTACCAGTGTGCCAAAAGGCAAGCTGGTGGGGTAGACGACCAGCTTGGTTGAACAGGGGGATTCTGAAGGAAATCAGGGATAAAAAGAGAGCTTACAGACTGTGGAAAATAGGGCTGGCTACTCAGGATGAGTCTAGGAGCATAACTAGGTCATGCAGAAAGAAAATTAGAGAGACTAAAGCACAGTTTGAAGAGAATTTGGCTACTTCTGTCAGAGATAACAAAAAACCCTTCTATAAATACATTGATAACAAAAGGAGGGGCAAGGAAAACCTCCATTCCTTGTTGGACTTGGGAGGAAACATAGTTAACAGGGATGAGGAGAAGGCTGAGGTACTTAACACCTACTTTGCCTCAGTTTTCACCAGTAGGACAACTGGCCTCTGGAGCTGGTAGACAGGGACAGGAAGCTGAATTCCTGTATTCCAGGAGGAAGTAGTCAGTGACTTACTGAGCCACCTGGATCCACACAAGTCGATAGAACCAGATGGGATCCATCCTAGGGTGATGAGGGACCTGGTAGAAGAGCTTTCCAAGCCACTCTCCATCATTTACCAACAGTCTTGGTTCTCTTGGGAGGTCCCAGATGACTGGAAGTTGGCGAGTGTCATGCCAATCTACAAAAAGGGCCAGAAGGAGGACCTGGGAAACTGCAGGCCTGTCAGCCTGACCTCAGTGCCTGGCAAGGTTATGGAGCAGATCATCCTGAGTGCAATCACACAACACCTACAGGATGGACAAGGGATCAGAGCCAACCAGCACGGGTTTAGGAAAGTCAGGTCCCATCTGACCAAGCTGGTCTCCTTTTATG
>NW_020955393.1:317470-405618 GCF_003031625.1 Empidonax traillii | reverse complement strand
CAGTGTGCTCAGGTGGCCAAGAAGGCCAATGGCATCCTGGCCTGCATCAAAAACAGTGTAGCCAGCAGGAGCAGGGAAGTGATCCTTCCCCTGTACTCAGCGCTGGTGAGGCCACATCTTGAGTATTGTGTCCAGTTCTGGGCCCCTCAGTTCAGGAAAGACATTGAGGTGCTGGAGCGGGTCCAGAGAAGAGCAACGAGGCTGGTGAAGGGACTTGAGCACAAGTCGTATGAGTAGAGGCTGAGGGAGCTGGGGTTGTTTAGCCTGAGAAGAGGAGGCTCAGGGTTGACCTCATCACTCTCTACAACTACCTGAGAGGAAGTTGTAGACAGGTGCGGGTTGGTCTCTTCTCCCAGGCAATCAGCAGTAGGACAAGAGGGCACGGGTTTAAGCTTTGCCAGGGGAGGTTTAGGCTGGATGTTAGAAAGAAGTTCTTTACAGAGAGAGTGGTCAGGCATTGGAATGACCTACCCAGAGAGGTGGTGGATTCACCGTCCCTGGAGGTTTTTAAGACGAGGCTGGATCTGGCACTGAGTACCATGATCTAGTAATCACAGTGGGGTTGGATCAAGGATTGTACTTGATGATCTTGGAAGTCTCTTCCAACCCTGGTAATTCTATAATTCTATGAAGTTATATGGGCAAAGGCATAAGGGGTAGATCAGGGAATGCTGCATTAACATATGTCAGCCATTCAAAGAAAACCATTTGTCTCTGTTGAGATCTTCATGTCAAAACTCAGGCTACACTTTGCAGATTCTTTTAATTTAAGGTCTTGTTTATGTCTTTTGCCATGTACGTTCAAGGCCAAACTTGTTTTTCAGATTCACAGTAACTGTTTGCCATTACAAAATCCCTTCCTTTAGTCTCAGCAATTGCATCCTCTCCTTCTTATACCCAGAACAGTATTTCAGAGATTTTTGTGTCCTGTTTCTCTGTACATGAAACTAAAATCTTTCATGTCCTTCCCCTTATCTGTCACATAGTATATGAAATATTTTAAATTTGAGACTTTTTAAAAAAAATTATTTCTACATTATTTTTGTTATAACTTTTAAGTGGATAGCTTGAAATTTCTTTCTCATACTTGCTTTTTTTTTTTCTTCGGAAGATCTACAAAACTTAATCTTCATTCCTGCAGTTCTTCTTTCTAGTTCTTTTTCATGATATTTAAGATACAAACTTGACAATCATCAAACAACTCTAAACAGTGTTTGAGTTTGATGATTGCTATGGTTTTCCTGTATTTCCTTTATAACTGTGCGTTTTAGTGTCCCTTGTCTTAGCCTTTGGTTTCAGATTTTCAGGGAAACAATCCCTCTATTCTAATAAAACAGTAGCTAGAAGCAAAAATTCCTCAAAAGGGCTTCCAGTCTGTGAACTAAGAATGCTAGCAAAACATAGATTCAAGTTAGAATGAATAAATCTAGCAAGCAAAAGGTTCTCCAAGGTATCCACTCTTAATACTGCTTTTTAATTAGTATTTCATAAAGCATATTGTATTGGGCTAAATACATCTGTATAACATCTTTGTCTTAAAGTATCATCAAGTTCTTATTTAGGTTCCTTTCTAAATAAGAATGAAGTTTTCCTCATGTCCAACCATTTTAACACTGGTTCAAATAACTGAGTTATCTTAAACTTCCTTGATGTATGCATCTCACTTCTATTAGGTTCTCAGAAACTTTTATCCAAATTCTCCTTAAAGGAATAGGGTGCAAAAGATTGTAATGTCTCCATATAAATACAAATACTGCTGGCACATCATAACATTAATCATCACACTGGGTGTTTATAGCTCCTACCGACAGTCAGGCAATAACCCCAATCAGCATAAATGTTCAAATGGAGAATCTATCTGCCTCTTAAACATCATTGAGGAAAAGTAGATTGCAAAAATGCCTTGTTGCCATAGAGCTATAGCATCCTGCACCAACTAGAAGACACTCTTCTGTTTATGAGATGTCTCTTTATATTTTTTCCTCTCCATTTTAGTATTTTTAACATTTTATATACATTTTCTTGTCTCACAGAGTCTTTTAAACATCTTCTAGCTAAGGAAACTACTAGAGACTTGACTTTTTTTTTTTTGTTTGTTTTGTTCTATGCAAGTCTGACATATTTTACCTTGTTACAGTGATGCAGGATTACCACATGGCTAAAATTCTGCTTCTAAGAGTTCTGTATTAGAATCAATATGGAAACTTCTCTTCATACTCCCTGTACACAGAAGTGTAATTCAGAATGTTAGCTTTTAATCAGTACAGCCATTCAACATTGTAGTCCTTTTACATTTTAGTTAGTGTTGATTTAAAAATAAAATTATTCTATACCTATATGATGAAAAATATCTTCTGGCAAAATTGACACTAGCAAGCTTGTAGAGAGATGAGTCCTTAATTTATATTTTTCCTTTCAACATTGCCTGACCCGGATAAATATCCTTTAGTTAAGGAGGTCATGTTCATTTTTTGGTGTCTTTTTCCCCGCTTTTTTTTTTCAAATACTTGTAATTACTGAATGTTGTCCAATATATTCACTTAATCTTTTCAATGTGTTAACTGTTGCTTTATCTATCCTAACAGATGGAAGCTGATTTTGCACTACTTGAGTTTTGCAAATTGATGCTGCCAGGATCTGCTTTGCAAGTGATATTGAACTTTCACTGGATAACTTAGATCTTTGTTAATTCCATGGAATAATTAGGATTCCCTGTAAGTGGAAACCTTGGACAGGTATTTGATGCTTAGAGGTACAAAAGCTGTTTAAGAATCATTATTATATCGATGAAGTACACTGACATCATTGTAAAATAGAAATATGCCAGGTAAAAGAGCAGTTATAAAACAGTCTGAGCTGTTTCAGCAAGATGCATGCTGACCTCAGACTATAGCAAATAATCTCCTGTTACTTACATGACATTTTTTTTCTGTGCAAATGTTTCACTCTGTGACCCACTTTTCCTACTTTATTAATTCAAAAAATACAATATAGCATGTGAAAAAGAGACAGAGACAGTGTTGATGAATATCACAAGCCCATTGTTTAGCTTGCAAGGGAAATTTTCTCTTTGGTGAGCGCGAGTTCTGAAAACATTTTATGTTTCCATTCAGTGTCTGCATTAATTTGCTTTGTTTCTAAGCATTAGATACATTCCACCTAAATCCAGGCTTAATTTATCTACCTTTACCTATCCTTTAACATCCTCAAACTCATCTGTCCCATACAGGCTTACAACCTACCTAATTACTCTGACTGTCCAGACATGTAGGTGCATAGATCTCTTAGGTGTCTCTTTCTTCCCCAGGAAGCTACTTGAGCAATGGCCATGTATGCTCTCAAGTGGGAACAGGAACTTGTTTCCTGTCTACCAGTACACTGACAATCAAGATACTCAACTTCTTTCTCAGTCTCTAGAGCTGTCTGCAAAGTTGTTCGTCATGACACATAGTCATGTTTTAATACTAGCTTTCTTTGTGTTGGTAGAAGTAGTTGATGATGATTACTCCTTCTATAATGCTTCGGTTTATGGAGGTGAAACAGAACTGGAGTTCCAGCACACTTTCTGAGGGATTTGGATGATCAGTTTATACTTAAACTTATAAATCATAGTAGACTAGCCCCTTACTTCTTTCTCTCAATTTACAGCAATTAAAAAGGATTAACATTATTTTATTTTCTGGGACCCTGCCTGCGCAAGGCAATTGGACAAGATGAGTCCCCATGGTCTCTTCCAGCTTTACCCCTTCTGTGATTCATAGTTTATACATGTTTGTGCAATTACACTTTTTAATCACAGGACATAAAATTTAAGTAGAGACATAATGCAAATATTCCATTATTTTTTCTTTTAAATTCAAAGGAATCTCCTGTAAACATAATGGTAATTATGAAAATTAAATGAGAGCAAAAGATAGATTGATGTGAAAATACATATACATGTGTCTTTTTCCAATAAGTAGGCCATGTAGTAACTTGTTTTTTATAGTATGCTTCTTTTAAACCAGGTTAGAGACAGTCTGTATGTTCTTGCTTTAGCCTACATAATCTTAGCACAGGTTCATGATATATTACATGCTATAAATCAACACAAAACACTGTGGAGTAAATAAGTATCTTTGTTGCAGAAGTTCTTATTGTATTAATACAATTCCAAAATAGAGATTCAAAAGAGATAATATTCTCATTAAAACAGAAAATCAAAATATGGTACTGGTAGGACAATGATTTTGTATGTACGTTTAAATGTGTGTATAGGGAAGACTAAGAAAAATAGGTGCATATAAATTTATCCATAAAATCATAGAGGGATTTTAAAAATTTTGAAATCTAATGACTTGGAATTAAGCCCTGAAAGTTTGTTTCAATTAAGTTAAAATCTTCCTGAAGTTCAGTAGTCTTGACACTTGAACTTTTAACTTTTCAGTAGTCAAAAAATTGGCAGACAACTAGTTTAGTTCTTTAGTCAGTAGGGAATTAAATAACAAAATACAACCACACAACATATTGGATATATAATTTCAAGAATGAGAAATGGAATAAAGCCATATGAATTGCAAGTAGAAAAGTAAAATGCAATTCTAATATCCCAGAGTGAGGAGTTTTATTTAGACAGAAACATACTGAAAAGTAGCTTCCTCAAGCAAGACTCGTGAAAACTTTCTAGCTGATGATATCAGCTAAAATTCTGAGATGCAAAAGGTTAAAAATCCAAGAGATTTCATAATTTCTCATACATCAGTGAGAAAACCTTAGGGCTGATGCAAGCTGATGAACCAAGATTTAATGTAATATGGTCAATTCATTTTGTACTGATTACAGTTCAAGCAGCTGCATCCTGCCCTATCGGTTATACTTCTCAGAAGGCTGCATTATTTTGAGTGAAAATAGACATAATATCAAAGGGTTTAAAATACATGCATCAGGACAGGGAAAAATAAGTACAAACTGGAAATGTTTAAAAGAAATAAAATGAAAATCTATTCTAGCTGCTTACATACACTAACAAAGATTTTTTTTGGAAGAATTTTAGAAAATAGATCTACATTGAAAACACTGTTGTAATTTTTTCAAAAATTATTATGCTTTTAGGTTTTATATATGACCTATAATATCAGTAATGAATAATAAAACATAATTTTAGAAGTATTGTGGTCTAACTCTGCTCCCAGTAGTCCAATAGTGAACTGTATTTTTTAGAAAACTTCTGTTCAGTGTTCATTTATCAAAATTCTGCTGTCCTTTCCAGAGGAGGTTATTTTACTCCTTTAGGGGTGAGTCTTGCTAAAGCTAGCCATCTCGTGGTATTTTATCCAACGCATTATCTATTCAAAGGAATAGGAAAGGAAAACAGCGATTAATTCTCAGCAGTGAAGATGTAAAGAAGGGGAGTGGAACCCTGAGGAGCAGGTAGGATACAATGCTTTTAAATGATTTAAGTTGGGTCTTATGATTGCCTCCGTGCTAATATCCCCAAATGGAACCTGTTTGACCTATACTGATAACAGTACACATAGCCATTCAGTTATGGGTTCCCTTCTGTACAGGTACAATGATACCTTCTATCAAAATAAAAAGTAGATTTTGTTAGAATAGCAAATAGCAGGGAAGTTTTGGACTCATGAGTGATTTTCTGTTACAGAAACACATGTTTGGGATAGTAAATATAGGACTGATTTTATATTCTTGATTCAAAAATCAAATTAATAAATTTTCTGTTGTGTTCACTGAGATTATTCTTTCAAACACAGTTCAAGGTCAGAACATTTTCTAGTCTGCTCTTACTTTTTACAGGACTACAACAGTGCTGAATAGGGGCAATCATTTGAGGAAAAAATCAACAAATTTATTTTTTTGAGAATTCTCTGGAAAGTTTGCCTCAGATAAACGTTAGTTAACTCTTAAATTTTGGTCATTCTGAAAGAATACCTTGAAAACTGTCAAGTGCATGTTTTTCAAATTAAATTGAGAAAACTAGTTTTCTCTATCATCTGACTGGGCTCTGGGTGTTCTCTGCTTGCAGAAGTAGTCACTAAAGAAGGCAAACTAAAAATCACTTTTTATTTTATGTGATAACATCTGTTATTTTGTGATTGAGTCCAGGCTATACAGAGGGGATGACTGTTGTTTTTAAAGGAATTCACTAAATTGGACAACTTCTTTTATATTGATGTATGTCAACTGTTCTCTAGTCAAGTCAACTTGCATTTACATGAGACCCTTTGCAGTGCATTGAAGTTTTTTTGAAGAAAATACTTTTCCTCCAATATTAATCATAAAGTTTAATTAATTTATATCAAAGAACTAAGATCGAGTCAGCTATTTTAATTTATGTGAGCTGGGCCACATAAGGTTCACTTCCTTTTTCAATTGTGTCAATCTAACACGGTTGTCACTCTAAACAGATGGAATATTATGACAGCATTAAGCTCATTGGGTAGAGTATCACGCAGAGGACTTACATCCTGTATTTTACTTCTCCAACTAATACTGTAATGATTAGCTTACCATTTTTACAAAGGAATTTTCAATTAAGAGTCATGAAACAATTATTATAAAATTCCGTCTTCTGAAGACATGATATTTTTGTGGTATGGGCTGTGTGTGAATACAGACACACGTTTGTACAGCAAGCTGTGTCATAATAATATTTCGTATATATTTTCTTTAAGCTACTATAGGAACTCATACTTTCTCATTTCTCAGAAAAAGTATATGTTTTTTTCCCATTTTTTCCTACAAGCCCAGTCAATGTTCTTGTGCAAGATGTCCTGGCACTGTTTTCCTTTCTATTTTTAATTACCACTACATAAAATTATTTGCTTATGTATAAGTATAGATTATCACACAGAAGAAACATCAAGATTGTAAATGAGAACATTAAAGTTTTTTATTTGGTATAGACTTTTAAGAAGTTAGAGATTACAAATAATGATTTATACTAATCTATCTTTTAACATGTGCCATTAGAAGGCAGATAATGTTCTGTGCTGTCACAGAACAACATAGAACTTAATTAAGGCAAAAGACTTAAATATATGCTTAAATTTTATCATTTTGGAACTGAGGCAAACCATCCCTCGGTATCTATCCATTGATAACATCCGAATGGATCCAGCTTCAATATGGTCATCACAACTGTTCAGCTGTAAGGTTACTGCCACGTCACATCTCAGCGCACTGCCCAAGGACATGCTGATGGGTTGGCTACATCCCCAGAACCTTACCTTCACCTCAGCAAATCTGTCTTGAAGGGTCACTGAGAGTTGTACTTCAATATGTCCTGCTTTCCCTAATGACTGGTCTTCTGGCCAGATCTTTATAGTGATTTTATTAAGCAATCATGGTGTATTTGTAATAAGTATTGAATTTTATGTGGCTGAAATTTTGGGGGTTTGTTTTGTTTTGTTTTTTATTTGTTAATTCCATAGAAATTATTTATATTATTCAAATCCTTGAACAGGTGCTTTGGATGAAATTAGCAAATAAAGTTCTTGAGCCATTAGTCAGCTAAATTCACCATAGCAATGCAAGTAAATGTAGAAATATACTGTGTAACTAACCACACATAAAATAATTTGGTTTGCATTTAGGAAACTATCCACCTGACAAAGTATTCTGCAGTGAACTGTTGATGACTTATTCATATTGTGAGCAGCTTCCCTGAGCCCACTAGGAAGAGCTGTAATGCTCATTGCTATTCCATCTCAGAACAGGTAATGGCTGAAAAAGAATCAATAATTATTAAAGGCATGCACTTCAGGCTACTACAGAGAAAACTGTCAGAAAAAACAATTATGTATCTACGCATTAATTGAATACTCCTATACTGTTATATGTAATTCTGCTCTCTCCTTAACAAAGTAGACCTAAACAAAGTAGAAGAGGAGTGGATAAAGAGAAGCTGGATGAGATACAAAATATATCCAGATAGATTTCACAGATAAAACTTTAAAGCAAGATGACAGTGATGAACAAGTATTCTAAATCATGAGTTCTGACAAAATTTTTTTTGCCAAGAAAAATGTGTTTAAACCAGAATCAAGATAAAGATTTAAAAAGATATTTCAGAAATAAAAAATATGCTAAATAAGTATGCCTGTACCATCAACTCTAATTGGTCATGACTATAACCAATTTGGTAAAGACAAAGTTTAGAATCAGAAATATAAAACCACATTAGGCAAAAAAACATGTTTAAAATGCGTATCTGACCCCTCTGAAACCACAGCTTTACCAAGTAGTGTGAGTGAAGTTGTAGCAATTACATGACATGACATGACTTAACAACAAAATTAGCTGAACATCCCTTTCCAGAAAAAAAGCTTAAGCAGAAAATGCTGAGTCACCAAAACTAAAATTTTAAACAACTGAATTATATTCAGTAGTAACCTCTCTAGCTTCCTCACAGATAATATTCTCAGCTTTCAGGTGAAAATTATTCTCTCTAGCTGTAAGGCAATTTCACAATATGGACTTCAGACAGATACTTAAATCTTTAGCTATTCTGAAAAACACAGAATGAGTCACTTCTATGTAGCAGAGGGGAAAAATCTTTATAAAAATTCCCCTTACACTTTGATGTAGTCTGGGATAAAAATAGTAAAAGAGAAAAAAAATACAGATTTAATTTTGACATTTCTAAAATGCAATACTTCAAATCAAGGTTGTTAAAAATCTCAACATTTTCAACTTTTAAATATCACACTTTTAAACTTTTTTTATGTTTCTAAATATCATTAGGTTGGTTTAAAATTGCACCAGACCAATAGCAAAATAGGTAGAGGTCTGAAAAAATGCAAACCCAAATGTTGTGCTGCAGATTAAACAAAATATTTCTATTTGACAAAACTGATGTCAGCGATCTTCAGTGCCTATGCGAAAACTTGACAAAATTCTCTCTTTCAAGTCAAGCATTTTCATTACTTTTTGCTTCCAGTTGTCATAATGAAAAAAGAAATTCAGTATTGCTCAGTGTGTTAAATATACATGGCAAGATTTTGGGGAGTGGTGTTGCAGGAGTGGCTCCTGTGAGGAGGGGCCAGGGCTATGCCATGCAAGACACAGACATTTCCAAATGTCCTCTTGAGGATGGGAGTAAATGAGTGGCTGTGCTGACATCTATCTGGTAACTAAGGATATCTCATCACATGATTTAAAGGGGGGTGGGGGGTGTTATCTATTTAAAGGGTGCATTACTCTCCAAAGAAGAAAAAGAGAAAAAATCCTGTAATATTACTGAGGGAAGAGAAAATATACTATGATTTCAATATATTATTTATCTAACGATTTTGGAGAATAAAGTTCAGATATTGTGCCCAATGCATTCCCTGCATGATAAGCAGAGTAAAGCTAGTCTGAATCCAAAGGACCCTAGGCTTTTTGTCACTTGTCTGAAACAGTCTTTTAAAATATGTCTTCATACAACAAAGCTGTACTCAGGACCAGTCTCTATACTATACTGTGTTTTTAGTCAATGCAATTTGCAAAAAGAAGCAATTTTTCTTTTTTTCTTTCAGTGCACAAATCTGGCAGGTTCTTGATGGGTATCCTTCCCTCTTTTTTACTCCATAGTGAATGTCTTAAAATCATGGGATGATAATGACAATGAAGATAACACAGTGCTCAACCAGTATAGTATCAACATCTGGCAGAAAGGCAAAAATTAACTACATACCTTCTGACTTTCTTTCACAGTCTATTGATTAGAAAGTATGGACAAAAATTTTAATAATTATTTGATACATGAATAAATAGCTTATGCCCTCTACTGTGAAAATACAAGGTCTATCTTTTGAACTGACTTACATCTCTTCTTTGTGGGCCAGGTTCAGTGTTTGCACACAGTAACAGAGTATAAATTATGCAGGGATAATGATTCAAGAATTCAGGAAGGACTTTAAAAAACTTACTGTCTGCAAGGCACACCTGTGCTTCTTTACTTATTAATATGCATTTCTTTGTTTCTACATTTATATTTAGAACACTGGAAAGGGCAGGTTGGGAGAGCATAGTTTTTGAAGATGCTACCAATAAAAGTTACAAAAATAAGTGGGAAAAGTTTTTAAATAAGTACAAAACAAAATCTTCAAATAAAGCAATGCAAACTCAGAATAGAAAGTGAAAGTTTCTACAGTTATACTGACTTTGGGCTCTGCTGAACAGCTGTGAGTCCAGCTTTGAGGGCAAAATGTGTTTGCAAAAGGGAATGATGAGATTTTTGCATCCAAAATATTTTAAGCTTGTCATGCATTTTTATGTATGTAACAAAGGTCTAGTAATCTCTGTAATCTGTAAGGAGCAATTCCTGTTCCCTTACTGGACTGGTTAGCAACAAACTGGCAAATAGTTTATGAGTGTTACTGACATGGGTGGTTAGAGTTGTCTTGCTTTAGAGATTAGGACCTTTTGTTAGCTGTTCACAGTGAGTAATTATGGAAATAATCTTTTTAAAAGATAAGAAATTTAGTTTTGTACATTTGAGCATTCCTTCTGCCCAGAAAACTGCAGAGTGTTGCAAGCACAAGGTAAACTGTATTAAACACAACAGCCTGACTCTGCACTAATGAAACTGCTGGGCTGCTGAATTACTCCTTGCCCAGGAACACTCTTTCGGGTACTGTAAAAATTATAAATTATGACCACAGCAGAAGCAATACATACAAGGGTAACTCTGTGCGATGTACCATATTTGACATGCTGAGGATGGCACATTATCATGGCTTGCTAAACCCTCTTGAGTCTCTGTTTAAAGGTCTGCTTAGCTACTGGTCACATGAAGAAGTAAGGAAGCAGTAACCTGGGGAACATGAGTGCACAGGGTGCACAGAATGATACCAAGGTCTTCACCCTGCCAACACACATCCCACTGAAAAGGTGAATACCTACATATGTCTCCTTGTGAAATTAAAGTAATTTCAGGGAAGCATATAGTAATATCATGTATTTGGATTCCTTTATTCAAGTACTGTTTAATACCAGACAGACAAGTATACTTTCCTCTGTTAAGAACCTTCAAAGTTTGTTTCATAGAAACCCCAACTTCTCAGATTTTCCTCACCTTATTTAATTTTAAGGTTTCCATTAAAACCTTATGTATGACATAAAATAAAAATATTTATAGGCAGAAAAGTTCTAACATATCTTCATATAAAAATGAGAAGATATGTGCTAAAAAACTTAAATACCAGTTGCAGAACTACAGCCTACACATTCAAAAAACCTGTTGCCTAACACTGAAAGTCCCTACGTTAAGTTTTAAAGTAGCTTAAGAACCTTAAATGTCTACTCAAAACTGCATAGATCTAGGGAGCACTAAACAGATAAGGCTCTGGTTTATATCTCAGCTCTGTTAGAGTGTAAAAGTTTCATGGTTTAGGAATGGTATTCTTCAGTTTAGTACTCCCACTAAAACCATGCGCCTCCAGCTCCCCTCTCCCTGCGATGTGCGGCAGAGGGGAATTGCAGGCATAAAAGACAAAGATCACAGGTTGAGACAAGAATAGTTTAATGGAAACAGTAATGAGATAAGAAAACAAACAGTAACAGCAACAATATTAGTGACAGAAGGTACAAGAAAGAGATGAATACTTCACACAGAAACCTCGCAACAATAGACAATATCGGACAGGTTCCACTGCCATGCTTACTCAAACTAGAGCGGAACCCCTTCTCGCTTGAAGAGAATTCCTTCTCCCCATCCCCAGCAATGACGTGAAGGGACATAAAATAACCTCTGTGTCCTGGCCATGCCCCCTCCTGGCTGCAACCAGGACAAAACCCAAGATAGTTTCCTCTCTGAATTGCCTGTTTCAATTCAAGAGACTGATTCATCTGACTTCTCAGATCATTTTTGTTGGGTTGAACCTCCTAGAAACTATCAGTGTAAAATGTTGCACTCACTTCTGTCCTCTCCAGTTTTTACATAGGAACTTTTTGGTTAGAGCATGCACATGTGACCCTGGAAGACCTTGTCTGAGCTTTCACATTGCTGTAGGGAGCTGAACCTATGTAATCAGAGCCATCTGTTAACCAATAGGCTGTTTGGTATTCAAACCAGGTCTTCTTAAGTTCATCTGTTTAAAAAATATTCTGCTTATATAAATTTTTTCCATATTTTTGGAGCGTGGGTTGGATTTTCATTCTCTCTCATTCTAACTCACTAATTACCACCAGCCTATGACTTAATTCAGCATTTCATAGTGACGAGACAGTTCTGCTTGTTTAGCATGTCTTAACATGTCAAGCTTATGGTCTTTATTAAGCATCCCAATATCAAGAAATCTGATCATAAAACACTTGAGGTGAAATTCATGTGACCAAACATAGGCAGCTAAGCTATCTTTATTGTCAGAGATAAACAAATAGTTTTAGTGGAAGACTCCATTCTACCTTTAGGTGGCTATCTGTATTGGGTCAGAATTTCACCCTAAAAGAACTTCCTTGAATTATAAAGAGTGTCTGGAGTGATAAGTTCAACTTTCAGCTGTAGGTGAATGGTTTGCAGATATCTAAAGTCCGATGAGGTAATTCCAATCACTTTTAATATCTATGCCTTTTTTTTTTCCTGGAACTATTGTTAATACCAGTTTAGAAAGTACTTTTCTTGAATAATTTGAACAGCTATACAAATTGGTCAAATAATTAGGTTTGGGAGCAAATTTTCCTTTATCATGTGGATACGAGTTTCTTCATAAATTTTGCCCATTGAATTTTCAAGCTTTCTTTTCCTTATCAAATTATTATATTAGTGCCTGAAATATAAGTTTTCTCTCTCTACTAGGTTTATGTACCCCTCTTTCAGTGCTGCAGGTGTTGTGCTTGTAGCGATAGGGTTAGTCTATGTGAAGAGAGGCCAGAACATGGCCCATTTCAGTTACAACTAGTTTCAGACAGCTCACATAAACCCACTACAGGGCACAGATGGCCCACTGAGCCAAGGTGGAGACTCCTCAAAGAAAATGGATTTAAGAAAGAGCAAAATGCTTCACAGCAGTGTGAGAAGTGAGGAAAAACATGTGAGAAGCATCCCTGCAGAAAAAAAGGTGAAAGAAGAACAAGGACAGGTTCCAGGCACCAGTGCAGAGATTCCTCTGTAATCATGGTGGATCAGGTTGAGCCCCTGGAGCTCATGGAGGAGCACAAGGGGGCAAATATCCACATTGCAGCCTATGGAGGACTCCATGCCAGAACAGGTGGGCATGCCCTAAATCAAACAACAGCCTGTGGAGAGGATCCCAGACTGGAGCAGTTTTTCTTGCCCATGGGGGACCCACACCAGATCAGTCTGTTCCTGAACAGTATGGTGCACCATACTCCCTGTACAGAACACATGCTAGAGCAGTTCTTGAAGAGCTGCAGTCTGTGGGAAGGACTCATGCTGGAGAAGTTTTTAAAGGACTCTGTCCCATTAGAGTGCCCACATGCTGGAGCAGAGGAATAGTGTGAGGAGGAAGGAGAGGCAGAGGCGAAGCCTCATGAGCAACCCCTATTCCTCATCCCTCTGCAATGCTTGGGTTAGAGAAAGTGATAGAGCAGCTGAGAATGAAGCAGTGAGGTTAAGCCTGGGAAGAAGGTAGTAGGGAGGAATTTGTTTTAGTTTTTGTCTTTGCTCCTCACTCAATTTTTAACAGGCAAAAAGTTTTGTTTCCCTCAAGTTTGATCTGTTTTGCCTGTGAAGGTAGTTGGTGAGTGATTTTCCTATCTCAACTCCTGAGCATTTTAATCTTCTTTTGTCCTCATCCTGTTGAAGAGCAACTGAATAACTATCTGGCAGCTGACAAAGTCACCTTATCACATCTTTATACAGAAAGTTGTATATTTCTGTATTATCCCCAGAAGAGTAATGAAGTGTTTTTGTTTGAAAGATGGAGTTCAGAGAGATGCATAGATAAATCTGCATTGTCTGTTAAGTACCACTTGGAATCTCTTTGCTGTTAGGACAGAGTTGTCTTTGCTGTTACAGACTTCCAGATGTTTAGAAGGGAGGCGGATTGGCCACAAGCTACTGTCTAAAAGCAAGGTAGCCTTTGCCAGAAAGATATAGACCCAAACCATCACAGTATTCAGAGCAGAGATGTGCCTCTTTTTTTTTCAGAGGAACATTAATTCCACTAACTGCTATACCATGACATTACCTTACAGGCATGATTGGATTCTGTGGTTGTAAGCAATCCTCTAAACACACATTGACAGCACCGATGAATATTTATAAGGATAGGTAAAAATAATAGTAAGGTAGACACTAGAATCTGATACTATGCTTTTCTTCTGAATGCGTGTTCAGTGCTACTTTTCCCCCTATAAATTGCTTTCTGATTTAGACAGAAAAGAAATTGTAACTGAATGTGGTTTCTCATCCTTACTTTTCTTCTCTGCTTACTTGAGAGCTAAGAAGAAAATCCTACCTAAACATGTTTACTTCTTCACAGAGCAGAACTCCTAAAGATCTGATAAATTAGCTATTTAAATACAATTGATAGGGATGCACACTTAAATATAAAACTTAATGACTTAACACAATTGTGAAAGAGATCTGTCTCAGTGTCAAAATACAGCCGGATCTTCAGCTGGTGGTATTCAATAGCATTGTATTGGATGCAATGAAGCAATGTCAATGTTCACCAGCTGAAGCTCAAGTTCTTTATATTTACCTAAAGGTTTACTCTAATATGGTTCCTTTGTCATGCTCACTGGCATAATACTCATGCCTAATGTAGGCATTGCAGCGTAAAGGATGTGTTGTGCCACTCAATGAAATGTTTAAATGAACCACCTGCAGCCTATCGCTAGTGAGCAATGAAGGTGGAAGTTCAGAATCCCACAAGGCAAGTTGCCCTGCTTTTCCATTACCCAGCAAAACAAGTTCTCTTATGTAGGTTTGTGTGTTACCATTGCTGAGCAATGGCTTACACACTTACTGCACAACTTTTACTTCTGATATTTCAAAATGTCAAACTGCTTTGAGGCTACTTGGAGCTGATGAGGAGTGCAATATAAAACCAAATTCTATTCAGTTTGTGAGACTGTGAGTTATACTTGACAGTGTAGAAGAAAATATTTCCTTATGTCTTTGAACTAACTCCTGTGAGTAGTTTTTGTGCTGTTTCAAAGCAATGATCATCTGTCCGGGATAAGAATTAATAGGACCAGTATTGATCAGCTCTTTACATAGATCTCTGGTCAGAGTCAAATGTAACATTTCTTCACATCTGCCTTTGATTTTTCTCTAGAGAATTTCATCTAAAGATATGCCAGTTGCAGGATGCTAGTTATCTAATTCTATCCATCACTATCAGAAAAAAAAAAAAGAAAAAAAAGAGAAAAAATTAAAAGAGCAACACAAAATCAGCTAGATAAATAAAACAACTGTGGGCAAAAGGAAAACATTTGTTTACATGTAAAAATCCAAAGGGGAACATCTGGTACTCTCCAGTTATAAGGAAGCACTTTCCTTCCTAAGCACTTAGGAAGAAAAAACTGAAGTACAAATTCCAAACCCATCAATATATCACTATTGTCACAGGAAATGTTTCCTATTCACACCAAAGTTACTGAACAAGAATTCACTTTGTTTTATTTTATTTTATTTTATTTTATTTTATTTTATTTTATTTTATTTTATGAATAAGCAGAAGAAGTTGTTACAAGGTATTCCAGTTGTCCTGGAAATTATATTGTATCAGCAGCACTGGAATTAATAGCCACTTAAAAATGTATTCCCATTTCCCAGAAGTCAAATTGAGTTTTGATGATGTTTCACTGGAGGCAGAACTAGCTCTTGAAAAAACTATAAGGAAAAAGAATAAAATAAGTGGGATGTATGGGGTTACACTGTCACTCTGTTTAGCTAAATATTTTGTTTTAAATCATGGGAAATAAAGGGGGTTCATAGAAGGCAAAAAAGCCAGGGTCTTTTATGGCAAAAATATTCAAAAATCTCCCAGTATCTAGCAACCAGAAAGGCCCAAACTCCTTATTTGAGCCAGAATTAATTTCATAGACATATTTAAAAGTGAAAACAAAACCAGACTAGATTATGCAGAGGTCTGGAGCTGTTATCCATCTTTGATTTCAACTGAAGGCTCAAGCAACTGTACAAAAAAATAGCCTCGTTTCAAATTTCCTTGAAGTTTCAAAGAGGAAGCATTGCTCTTCAGAATGGTTTTATCTGGAATTATCAGCAGACTAAGACAAGGGCTGTTGCCTTATCTGGATAAGACACCATTGAAAAAGTTTTTTTAGAGGAAAACTACACGGCAGATTTATTGTTTTGTTAGCACTATATTCAATTGTATGGGAAGATAAGGGAAAACAGTCTGAACTCAGCTCAAGCTGAAGAATTTAGATATAAAACATAGGCGGAAAGAATAAAAAAATATCTTGTTTGCCGTTTTTCTTTGCTAGGAATCAAGACTGGTTTTCGAGACTGGTTCTCAAGAAAAAAATTAAAGGGTTGTCACATCAGTTTCAAGGGACTAACACAACAGCTGTGGCTCAACATTGCATGTTGTGCGGTGAAATGGGCCAACTGCATCTCACCTCGAGTCTAGATGTTCATCATCAATGATAATCCTGCCTGCTGCAGGGCTTAGGGAATCACACTGCTGCTAGAGATGTAAGATTTTTAGCCAGAATTCACTAGCAGTTGAACAAAACCCCCTGTGTATTCTTGAGAATCTCACTTTGGACATTCAATGTGAGTGATGCTGTCAGCCAGGAGAGATTTATCAATAAATATAAGTTTGTGAATGACCTCACACATGTAACTGGTTACAGTAAGTGGTGTCAGCGACACCATAAAGGAAAATCCAAGATACATTTATTATTGCCACAAGGTCAATTAATCATCAAGTTATCAAGAAAATACCAAACATTTGCTTTATTATTGAAAAAAAGTGTGATATTGGCATAGTAGTAAGTAAGAGTGCTGGTACAGAAATATGGTATTTTATATGAAATACTGGCAAATATATGTTAATATGTCTTGAAAAACAAAGCAGGTAGATTCTACTTACCTGCTTTTATCCAGGATTGTACTACTTAAAAGACATTACTAAGTTTGAGTTAGATACTGAGGCAGAGTGATCCAAAACTTCAAGGCATGTTAATACTAATTAATTCCATTCAATTTCAGGTGTTCATCTAAGACCAGAGTCCAGTCTCTGGACTTTCTCTAAAACACAGGATGACAGACATTTCTAGAAGATATTTCCTCATGGGGATATAAGTAACATTAATATATAGGAATCTTCCTGACTTCTTACAGACATGAATTTATGTTGATCAGAGTGGGTAAGAGCTGAGTGTTGGCCTTCAAGGGGTAAGCAATGCCTTTATGTTAGACTTAAGTTACTGGAAGAGGTAGATGAATGCTCTAAAGTGTAAAACTCTATGTGAAATGCATTTCCCAGGCATCAGCAGGTGCCCAAACATGCAGGAAAACTGCACGCTGCTGGTGAGGTCAAGTGAGAGGATGCTGGTATGGGAATTGCTCTTTTAGAAATTTTCTGATTATCAAAATCAAAAAATTCTTGACAGAAAGAATTGTTTCCTTCCCTCCTCCTCCTTCTTTTGAGAGAGTGATTGTAATATCTTTAGCTCTATTATGGCTTATTTCTGATTGAGAATTTTGTTAGCTGAATTCCAAATGTCTACTGAAATGCACCCAGCACTGCTAATAACAGTCACCAAGGATACACAGAGATTTAATGCAGTGTTTGCAGAGCAGGGAGTAATGGCTGTCACACTGAGCTAGTGGAGTTACAGTACTTCATTAGCTCCTTTGGAACAGCAGTGATTTTAGAGCAGAAGGTATCTAAACTGTAAACACTTCACAAATCTTTCCACCCCACCACCTTTTTTTCTGTTGTTGTTTATTTTCAGGTCCAGTGAAACAAAGGTAAAATAGACAATATTTACAATCAAGTGTATATTTGTGTGAATGTATACATATGTGTAAAAAGAAAACGTTCATGGAAATGTAGGATCATTAAGACTGGAAAAGACCTTTAGGTCACTGAGGTAAACCATTAACCTAGCACTGTCAGGTCCACCACTAAACCATGTCCCCAAGCACCACATCTGCATATTTTCTCATCTGCAAACCCCTTTGAAGCAATATATATGTATATACCAGAGAATTTGATTGCTTCTATATTTTATTGGTGCTTATCACTTACTAGGAAGATCCCTTACTTAGGGAAGATCAGTTGAATTCTTTGCATGGTAGTAGTATGGAAAAGCAACAAAGGGAAAGGACCATAACTTTATGAAGTACCTTGGCTTTCTTTCACATGTTTCTTTCCCCTTGCTTGCAAAATCAGGCTTGGGGATATTTGTTAGTTTTTGCTGTATTACTCATTTGGTGAAACCTCTGTGGCTACAGAGAGTCATTTGTTGGAATGCACTAGTGCAGCACTGTGCAACTCAGATGGTCTTTATAACAGAACAGTTATTTGCCACCTGGACCTTTACAAGTAGTAAGTAGAAAAGCCCATAGCAGGTTGTTTTACATAGCTTTTGATTTTTATTTGTAGTATATTTCTTTCAAATGAGGCAGAAAAAGGCAGAGGAAAATTAAAAATACCAGTCCTGATAATCACAGGGATGGGACTGGCTCGTTTTACCTCCCATGCTACCAGCAAAAAAGTGTTTTTGTTTTTTGTATCTGGTGCAATGAAGCATCAGGACCAAGGACTCATGACTTAAACTGCCCTAGCCTGTCTGTGAGCTATCATTGTGAGTATAGGCAAAAGTGATCTTAACACAGATTCATATAATGATAGAATGGTTGGGGTTGGAAGGGACCTTAAAGATCATCTAGTTCCAACACCCCTGCCATGGGCAGGGACATATTCCTCTAGACCAGGTTGCTCAGACCTACATCCAACCTGGCCTTGAACACTTCCAGGCATGGGGCACCCACAACTTCTCTGGACAACCTGTTCCAGTGTCTAGCCACCCTCACAGCTAAGAACTTCCTCCTAATATCTAATCTAAACCTACTTTCTTTTAGTTTGCATCTATTTTCTCTTGTCCTGTCAATACATGTCCTTGTAGAAAGTCCCTCTCCATCTTTCTTGTAAGTTCCCTTCAGGGCTGGGAAGTTGCAATTAGGTCACCTTGAAGCCTTCTCTTTTCCAGGCTGAACAAACAAAATTCTCTCAGCCTTTCCTCATAGGAGAGATGTTCCATCCATCTAATCATCTTTTTGGCTCTCTCAACTAGCTTCTACAGTATTTTTTTTTGTGCAGAGGACCTCAGACCTGGATGCAGTACTCCATGGGGTCTCACCAGAGTGGAGTAGAGGGGTGGAATCACTTCCCTTGACCTGCTGGCTGTGCTTCTTTTGATGCAGCCAAGGAAACAACTGGCTTTCTGGGCTCCAAGTGCATGTTGCTGTCTCATGTGCAGCCTCTCATCCACCACCAAGTCCTTCTTGGCAGGGCTGCTCTCAATCTGTTCACCTGTACTGATATCAGAGGTTTCCTGACTCAGATGCATCACCTTGAACTTTGTCTTCTTAAACCTCATAAGACTCCCATGCACCCACTTCTTGAGCTTCTCTATGTCCCTCTGGATGGCATCCCATCCTTCAAATGTGTCAACCATACCACTCAGCTTGGTGTCATCAGCAAATTTGCTAAGGGTGCACATCAGGGGTGGCTGAAGAGGCAGAGTTTGCCAGGATCAAATTGAAGAATAAGACACAGAAAGAAAAATAGAAGGGAGTTTTAGAGTTTCAATACAGGGTTTCCTGCATAAGGAAGATTTATGGGAAGCAGCTTGCCTGCCCTCCTCATAGGTCCCAATCTAATCCCAAGTATCTCTAGCCACATATGGGGGTACAGCAATGGATGGTATATTTTCTGCAATGGAGCAGAGAAGATGGGAATAATAAATTGGTTACATATATAAAGTTTGTGCTATATAATTTCACTTATTTCCACTAATTAGTGTTGGGCAAAACTCAAAAGTTTTGATTAGATGCTTGCATTGAGGTTGCTCACCCATTCCCTAAACCCTAACTAACCCCTTAGCATTCCCTTGTCTATTCTCAAGTCTTTTCTGCTTTTCAGTGCTTGATCTCTCCAAATTACATTAAAACTAGAGAGTATATCACTTCTGCACTTGCTTTAGTGTGGCTGAGCTCAGAGAAGGAATTTGTGTTTGTAAGATTTCAGGATAACCAGTCATGGGATTAAGCACAAATATTCTCAGTGCACTGTTGTTCTCCCTGTCACTGGATGCTAGCATCACTGTACTTTATTTATTGTCCAGTAAAACTGGGAATCACAGGGATTAAAAAGTATTGCTTTCAAGTCTTAATATCCCACTCATTTCCTGTCAGCCTGCTGGTATAACTGATACAGAAGGTGCTTTTCATTAAGAACTACAGTAAGAAAATCTCTTAACACTGGATTTGAATTTTCATGGTAAACATTAGATTGAGTAACCTCCATTATATGCCACCCAGCAGGGAAAGTACACTGTGGTTGTGTCTTAGCAGATGTCTGATGACAAATATCACTCCTTTCTGTGGCAATCTTCTTGTGTTAGCCTTCTTGAGATCACAGAAGAGATTAGGATTTAGAACAAAACAGTTTTTCAATTTACTTTGTAGACAGAATTCCACAAAGGTCCTTCCAGACATTCCTTTATTCATCTGTCAGTTGTTTTTAAGTAATTTTAAAAAGTAATGATGAGGATTTGTTTCTTCCCTGCCCTTCTTACACTGAGTTTAGGCAAAGCTTGAAAAGCTTTGATTTGAATAAACAGATCAGGTTTTAAAATTTATAGCAAGAACAGACATTTTAATTGTGATCTTGAAGAAGTTATTTGTACAAAAATTGTAAAGACTGTTATAGAGACCTCTGCCAATGGCTTCTTGAGGACATTTCAATCTAGGTCCCCATTTCTGCTGAAGTTAATTGAAAAAAGATTTTAGGACTCTACTCCTATCTTTTCATTAGACGATACTAAATTTGGCATCCCTAGCTTGAGGGCCTTTCTCCATTATTTATAGATCTGGTAGCCTTACAGAGACTGGATGGATGGACTTCCATAAGCATAACTCTTTCCTTTCCACTATCCCTTTTTCAAGAAACATTATAAAATTCCTTTCCTTGAAAAAGGACACTTAAATCTAAAGTGCACACATGTCCATGGGCCTTGTTATCAGTGATATAAAGCTTGTGTTTATTCCATGTATAAAAAGAAAAAGAAAAAAAAAAGGAAAAAAACCCCAAAACACAACACAAAAACAAAACCATAACCAGAATTAGAAAGCCTAAATGGTCACGTTTTACAGGTTGACAAGTAAAACCAGTCTGGTTTTACATGACTGGTAAAAAACAGTTTATAGTATGAAGTTGTGGAAAATGAGGTTCTTCTTATTTTCATAGATTTTCATCTTCATTCTTAACTGGTGAAAATTGCCATGCTTCTTTTATTTTAGTGCATTTTTTCAAGGTTCTTATCTTTTGAGCTTATCATCTACCATTTCTGAAGTATTAGTATGATAAAAAGAAATTTATTGATTTTAAATTATTTCTTGTTTTATAGGACATGCCTGATTGTGTGCTGCCTCTCTCATTTAGCGAAGTAAAGTTTACAACTCTTCACAATGTATTATGAATAATTAAAAGTTTACTAGTGTCTTTATTTTTTATGAAAGCAAAAATGTAAATGCTGGTGGTGCTCACATAAAATCAGAAAATGATTTTTTTCTCCTCTTTTTTTTTTTTTTTTTTTTTTTCCCAGTAATCCTCTTTCAAGGCTTAAAGAAAAAAGATATTATCAAGGTCTTTGGTGGCTCTAGGACACTGATTACCAAACCAAACCATTCTTCCAAATATCAGTAAACTAGGAGCAGCAGACTGCTGTGAGCTATTTTTTAGCCAAAAGGATTAGATTTGTCTCTTAGATGGGTCTGACATCTAATATAGATTTCCAATGGGTTGAGTTTCGCCAGTCATAGTTGTGACTTTGCTAGAAGACTTACAGCTTTCTGAGGGTGGAGTATGTCCCCTGCTGGGGAATTGAAGCATGCACCTCAAGCTCTGGCACAGCAAGTCTTCCCTATTACTTGTTTTTATGAAACCTTCAGCTGAGCTGTGGGCACATATACATGTGGTCAAATCTTGTGGGACAATTGCTCTTACTGCTACATAGCACATGGATTCAAAAAATGAGTCAGCTACGGTTATTTAGTGCTTGCAAAAAAGTAGTGGGGAAAAAAAGGAAAAAATGAGGCATTACATTCTACGTAATTATGTGACTCTAGCCTTTGTTCTGGAGATGTACTGGGAAGAGATACTGTCTCAGGGGCTTACACTGCGGTTTGTAGGCAGAAGCACAGGAGATGGACTGTAAAATAATTAAGGGAAAGTAACAAGCTGCACTTGTTAATGAAATTAAATTTTTATTTATTTTCATATAAATACCAACATTATGTATGTAAACAGTACAAACTGCATCTGTTATTTAGCTTTGTGTGAGATTTTCCATATCATTAAGGTTTAGAGAATATCACTTAGGGAGAAAAGCAATTTTAAGGTTATCATGTGAGTGACAAAGACATTAATCTGACAAGATATGCTCAAGAGACCAAAGATGCAATTGTGGAATTCTTTTTGGCTCTCTCACCCATAATTTCACAGAGCTCAGTGTAATTAATGCACTTCATGGGATTTAAGTAACATTTGTTTCCTCTCCATCAGAATGCAAATTTGAGAATGATATGGATCTGTACAGGAGACAGAAACAACTGTTCCCTAGGTAATAACTTGTGCACTGTTTCACACTAGGGGGAAAAAAAAGCAAAACAGGGGAAAAAAAAGAAAAAGGTGATAGATAAGCATTACTCAAGCTTTATTAGGAAGTTAACGTGTTTTATAGCTGCTACAAATGCAGAAACCAGATATGTAATAAAATTAATGAAAATTAAGTGCTGTATTGTCAGCATGAAAATTTTAAGCCTTGTTTTCTTCAAAAATACATGGAATAATGAAATCTGCAGACTGTGTGTGTCTGTGTGTATATAAATGGGTGTGTAATCAGCTAAAAAAAATTAGTAGGTCAGAAACTTCTGTTAATTCTTAAGCAGGAGGAAAACATTATAACAAAAGAGAGGGCAGTAATTATAGGTGTACATGTGTATGCATATGTTTAGAGTACAGAAATACATTCAAGCATTTAAATCAATAATCTTTTTTTCTTCAGTAATAACTCACAATATACAATCAAAGAACAGATTAGAAGACTGGTTACTTCCCTGTCCTACATTCTGCCTCAGAAGAGAAAATAACCAAAGTCTATAACATGTAAGGACAGATTGGGTAGTCTTGATTACCTGTGTTTTTGGTCAGGAAAAAAAAAAATCATTTTACATGCAGTTTTTTAGTAAAAAAAGAGCAAATTGTGCAAATCATTTATTAGCCACCGCTAGATTCCTCTAGGAAAAAAAATCTGTGAGATGAGAAAAATATCTAGATTTTAGACTTTTTCTCCCTAATCATATTTGAGTAAAAAGTGAATAAATGTACAAATGCGTAATGCGTGCACAACGTATAAGTTGAATAAATTAAGTAGGGCATACAGAACATATTAGTTTATTAATGCTTCAGGCTTTCCTTGATGTCTTTCAGGCACATTACCAGCTGACTTAAGGATCATCAGATTTACTCTCATCTGCTCTTATTTTTTCATCTACATATGAAATAATAAACAAATAAATAAACCTGTGCAGTGATGTTTTCCTCAATATATTTGACATTGGCAGGACACTAATGTGAGAAAATTCTTAAGTTGTCAGCATCAGAGAATGGGAGATACAACTAATTTATCCAATATGTCTCTTATTTTTATCCAACCAGACTGGAAACATATTTGGTCTTTTAGGATGACTTTAAGGTATTACTAGTTTTTTGTGGGTTTAGTTCAAAACAAATTAGGAAAATTAGGAAAAACTGAATTACTAGGCTGGGTGAAACTACATGTGAAATCAAATCAAAGTCCTATTATTAAACAAATTAAAAAAAAAAAAAGTTTGTAGATCTCAGACTGCCACTGGTGCTTCTGATTTTTAAGCTCTACCAAAGATTTATTTCTACAGAAAACTTGATATATCTCCTAGAAAGAACAAGAAAATAATTTAAAATGTTTAAAGAAAGATTTCTTGTTCATAGGCAGATGGAGGCACTCAGATGAGCACTGAAGCATCACCACTGACGTGAACAAAAAAATAAACAGGAGAGGTAGACTAAAAGAGACTGAAGATTTGGGTTTATCCCAACGGGAGAGGTACGACACATGTACTGTAAACAAAAATACTCTGTTCTTCGTTCAGCCTCACTTTCATGCAATCAAATTAAAGCAAGCACTTCCTAGAGCCTCTTTTTTGATGCTCTATTTAAGCCTGGGAAGGTTTTGTTCGTACAACCTTTTCCTGGGCCCTATGATTGTCTGCTTCTAACCTTCTCCCTGCTCTGCCCTGAATCCTATTTAAAAGTGAAATTATAGTAATTAATTCATCACACATACAGTTCAGTTTGTTGGCTACAGATAGATTCATGCAGCATGTTCCTACTGCAATACTAAACGCCTCATCTCAGTAGATTTTCAGGCCAAGAGTAGTCTTTTGCATCTATTTTGCGTATTAGTGGTTTGTTATATTGTGTGAAATCAGCTATTGCTAGGCATTGGGTGTAGGTAATTCTGAGAAATATAATTTAATTGAGACACTTATAAGATGATATCTAGGATTTAAATCCTAGTCCTATCTTTATAACCTTCTGAAACCTACTCCTGAAGCTCTTAGTGGTTCATTTGCAAATTTATATAGCTTTCTGACACCTGCTGCCCAATAACCACCGCCATAAGCAATTCATTCTTAATTTATGTAACTAAACCAGTGACTTCTAGATCCTTATGTTAAAACAACCCTGTGCTATCTTTTTTGAAGAGCCTAAGAAGTGACAATGATCATGTTAATATGAAAAAAAATGTTGTGCAGCTAGGTATTCTGGTAGTTGAGGCAGTGAAATCTCCATGAAATATACAATTCAAGTGTTTTCAAATTTATGATGTGGTTTAAAATAAGTAACACCTTACATTATTTTCTCTATAAAAGATCTGTTCTAAGAGGCCCAGTTTGACACTTCTTCTCTCAAATAGAATATAAATTTTTCTGAAGTTCTTATTCTGCAGCAAATTTATTTCTTTGTTAGACATCTAATTTTATTCTTGTTAAAATGCATGCACATTACATTTCTCTATCTTCTTGCTCTATAATTAATATTACGCAACTACTAATTTTAAAAGTTACAAATAAGAAATTTTATCACAATGAAACTCAGATCCCCCGGAAATATGAACACTCTATGCTTCAAGTTAGTATCAGTGGTTGTAGAAATGGAGAACCAAATCCAGCATCAGCAGCTCTGAGTCCCAGGTCAATAGTCATTCGAAAGGCTATAACGCAATTTCTTAGTACAAATATACTGCCAGGCCTGAACTTGCAGATTTCAACTTCTTTATTTGGGTTCATGACCAGAAGTGATGTCTATACTGTCCAGGATCCAAATTACACACTATTCCAAGGTCAGTATTACCACCTCCAACTATGGCTAGAAATTAGGAGGAAATTCATGGAACTAGAACTGGTTTTTTTTTTTTTTGTCTGGTCCTCCCAAGACAGTGTGCTGGTAAATCATGTATCTACTGAACCCTCTGAGGTTTGTCTTCATGCTAGTGGGAATACTGCAGGTTGTGGATGTTGCACAGTAGGATTTGTAGGTGCGTTCTGGGCTTCTACAACAGTGTTAGAGCATTGGTGGTTGAGAGAAGAGCTACTGATGTCATCAAGCTGGAGCTGTGGAAAGTATTTGACGGTGTCCTGTACAACCTCTTTGTCTCTAAACTGGAGAGACATGCATTTGATGGGTGGGCCACTTAGTGGATAAGATATTGACTGGCTTGACCTACAAGTGGAGACCAGTGAGGTATAGCAGGGGGTCAGTATTGGGACTGACACTGTTTAACAGCTTTGTCAGTGACATGGACAGGGGGACAGTGCACTTTCAGTAAGTTTACTGCGACATTAAGCTGTGTGGTGAATTTGAACTTCTGGAGGGAAGGTGTGGCATCCAGAGGGACCTTGACAGGCTTGAGAGGTGGGCCTGTGCTAACCTTGGGAAGATCAAGGACACATGTAAGGCCCTGAATCTGGGTAGGGGCAATCATAAGCACAAATAGAGGCAGGACAGAGAATGGATTAAGAGAGAAACCTTGCAGAGAAGAACTTGGGTGTGTTGATGGATGAGAGGCTGGAAATGAGATGGCAAAGAGCTCTTGAAACCCCAAAAGCCTATCATGTCTTGAGCTGCATCAAAAACTGCATGGCCAATAGGTCGAGGAAGGTGATTCTGCCCCTCTACTCCTCTCTTGTGAGACCCCACCTGGAATACTGCATCCAGCTATGGAATACCCAACATAAGGAGGACATAGATCTGTTGGAGTAGGTCCAGAGGAGACCACAAAGGTAATCAGAGGGCTGGAGCACCTCTCCTATGAACACAGACTGAGCAAATTGAAGTTGTTCAGCCTGGAGAAGACTTCAGGGAGACATTATAGAAGTCTTTCAGTACCTAAAGGGACCAACAAGAGAGCTTGAGAGGGACTTTTGACAAGGGTATACAGTGATACGATAAGGGGGGGATGGCTTTAAATTGAAAGATGGTGGGTTTAGAATGGACATGAGGAAGAAATTCTTTACTATGAGGGTGGTGAGACACTGGCACAAGTTGCCCAGAGAAGTTGTGGATGCCTCATCCCTGAAAGTGTTCAAGGCCAAGCTAGATGGAACTTTGAGCAACGTGGTCTTATGGAACACTTCCTGGCCCATAGCAGGGGAGCTGGATCTATATAATCTTTAAAATCCATTCCAGCCCACACCATTCAGTGAGTCTATGATTGATGATTGCTATAAGTCGAAGGCGTTTTTTGAACCTGATAGATATTTTAATATGCCTTGAGGTGCTTTGAAAGATTCTCCCCAGTATTTTATGTGCTGCAGTCTTCTAAATTTCATGCAAAGCAGTCAATTCCACAGAAGTAAATGAAAATATGATGTTCAAATAAGTATAAATCAATTAGAGATGACTGATAGTAAATGTCACGGGCTGACAAAGGCAAACCCATTATGTGAAAAGACCAGGATTTTCCCATTCAGGAAAAACTGGTATCCCATTAACGGAAACTGCAGATACTGCAGCAAAAACAAAAAGAGTTACTCAGAACCTATTCACCATTGTAATGTTTGGGAATTGGGCACACATAATTCACAGGAAGGTTGGTGCACTCTTTGGGTCCCTGGAATGTTCTAATGCCCCTTGAAGAGTTGAATATTCCCCTTGACTATACCTCCTGGAAGAACGAAAACACTTCTTCCAAAACATGGAAACAAACTACAAACCAAGTGAGCTCCATGCCTGAACTTCCCATTATATTTTTCAGGGTTGTTTTATCTCCAGATATTGAAAACTGCTTTGGATTTTCAGTCTGTGGAGACCAGCATGAGAAGTTTTACTCTAAGAATTCACTCTAAGTCTTTCACTACTCATGGAATTCTCTCAGAAACAAACAATACACTGCTAAAAAGAAATGCTAGCATTCTATCACCAATTGATATCCCATAACCCCCCTTTGCACCTTGTTTCTGGAGACATTCTTCTCTAATAACCTGAGAACTTCTTTTGTCAGACAAGAATTCTTGGAAATGAGCTGGATCACAAAGTTTCATGTTTTCCTCAATATATTTAATTTAATAAAGAAAAAAAGAAAAAAATTCTTGGTCTTATACAAAAACATGATAAATTTCATCTAGTTGGATGTACTTATTTCTGTCTAGTAGACATTATTAATTGTGTTGTTAGAATTTATCTTCTAATTCTTCTTATGTTGCCTACAGCAAGTAAAGCTGTAAAATATGTTCCATCAGGCTAGAAAACAAAAGCCGAAAGCAAGTAATTGTCTCTAAAATCTTTTTGGTTTAATTCTAGTTAAAACCTGATTTTTTTTTTTTCTCTATCACTGACCTAAGAAGTAGCAATATTTGGATTATTACTGTATAGTATTTATAGGCATCAACAGTAAACTTGCTTTTCCACAGTTATTCAATACCTACAGGGCATAAGAATGATTTATCTGAGTTGTGTGTGGTTTCATAATGACTATTGAATAATTCCTTATGTTCTTCATATACTTGTTATATATACATATACAGTTATGCTGTGAAACACACAAGCAGTTAATATATATGTTTGTAGTTACATTTATACTTCTATTTGTGTTTATATTTGTATTACATTAATATTAATTTTTTTTAATTTTTATATCTGTATTTTTATATGTTTATATACTGTCTGAAGTCTAAATCAAAAGATTTGCTGGAGAAAAGTTTATGCCTCAAATGAGAAACTTTGGTCAGGTCTCTAAATAGCTTAAGCCAAGATAACACACCAAAGCATGATAATTCTTCAGTACTGACCAGTACATCAGTACATCAGTAAATGATACTGATTTACACTGCCTGAGCAGTGAATTACGTGTGTTGGAAGAATGACTCTTTTTTTCCCAGTATTCTGGTTTCACAGGAATAGCAGACTGAAGAAGATTGGCTCCTCTGTATTGGATTAGAGATCCAAACCTATTACTATCTCCTTTTCTGTTGGCTACTTAAGGTAAAAATGAAATGTTTAAAATTATGTATTTAAATTATATATAAAAGAGCAAACACAGAGTTACAAGGCTTTGTGTGGCTTAGGAGAATTTCTAAACCAGAGCTTGTATCTCATCAGTGCTTAACAGCCCTTGATAGGTTTCTATTTTTTTGTCTAATACACTTTTGAACTCACTTAGCTTTGGCATCCAATCTATCCTTTGACAGTGAGTACCAATGCTTAGTCATATCTTAAATGAAAAAATATATTTCTTGTTGTTATAAACCTATGACCTTAAAATTTCATCTAATATCTCTAATAATTATTATGTAAAAGAGTTTCTTGTTCTGTTTTTCTTCCCCAGTAGTTCTTAGAGTTTTATATTTGGTTGTTTGGTTTGTGTTGATTCGTCAGTGAACATGACACTGAAATTTTATAGGTGTATCCAGAGTACCTGCAAATATATTTGCTGGGTTAACAATGCTTGATTTAGAGACTTTCAGTGTTTTTTGACAGTGAGAATTTCTCTTTGTCTTTTTCCCATGTGCACAAATACTGGGACTTTCATTGTTAAAACTTACCACTTTCACCTGCCTTTTTTCCTGTCCTATATCTATTAATCCCCTCTTCTGGTATTAATAAATCCACAGGTGGAGGTTTCTTTTTTATAACCCATGACTGCTTAGTTTATTTAAGGGACTTTCATAGAGGACCTTGCAAAATTTTGAAAATCCAGGCAGAGTGTATTAACTAGATAAAGATCACCCTTGCCTGTATACTTATTTATTCTAAAACCTTTAAAAAGGCATGATTTTCTTTACAAAATTTATTTTTATTCCCCCCCTTTTTAATTGTATTTATCTATATGTCTATGAATCCTATTCTACCAATCTACCTGTAAAGAATCAGACATACAACTTCTTAATGTCCTGCATCTTTCCTGCATCTCCCCTGCCAAGTTTCTGGCATCTGTAAGGATCCTATAAAAAAAATGACATAAAATTTGCTAACCTCTATTCTTCTCATACAGAAACTGACTAAAGCAATAGTATAAGATCTATGATCAAATTACAAGGTCATATTTGAGTTATTTAGAAACCCCTGAGTGTATACCATCTTGTCTTGGCAATTTGTTACTATTCATTTATCTATTTGGTCTAAAATCACTTCTATTGACACTTTAATTTAAGATAGTTTCTCCAGTACATCTTTTGGAAAGAAAATAGTCACTGTGGGAACCTTCCTAAACTTCTCAGAGGTGAGTATCAATGTGAAAAACACATTTAATTTTTCTACCATGGTCTTATCTCCTGTGAGTTCTCCTCTTACAGCTCCATCATCTATCAGCTCTGCAGACTCACTGGCAGACATTCTGCTTCTGATGGGTTGGAAAAAAGGCTTATTATTAGTTTTCATGCTTTTCACAAGCTTGTCCTCTAAACCTTTTTTTTTGGTCCTAGCTTGATTCTATATTAAGGTTTTCAGAGCTCATGATACTCAGATGTTCCTTACATGGCCATAAATTCCATTTTATGAAAAGTAAGGTTTGAATTTAAAGAGTTTCTTTATTTTACTGCTTATGAATTGCTTACCACCATGTACTTTATAAAATTTTCATTACACTTTTGGTACTTTTATCCTTTTAGATTCTTCTTTTAAGTTCCTGGGGTTTTTTTGTAGTATCACTCATTTTTATAGAGGTATTCTTGTTTATATATGTGTGTATGTAATTTTTTATTTTTATTTTTTAATTATTTTAGGGAAGAAGAATTTAAATGTACTTCTGTCAATACAGCCCTTCAGTAGTAAAAATTTCTGTATGTTCTTATGTTTTGCTTGGAATTATACAAAAAATAACTCTTCCAAGAGACAATCATTGTAGTATCTAAAATTAGTTTTTGTAACACACCCCAAAATTGCTTTTTACTAATATTCATTCAAATAATTGAGTTCATTATTACTACTTTTTCTACCATTGTAATTTCTCTCCTCTTGGCATGTCCCAATCAACATAACTATGCTATTCAGGTAATTAGTAACACAAGCTTCCTACAATATTCTTTCTATTTAGACATGAAATATTCAAATCAGAGGGAACGTTTCTTGTTGTTATAGTTAATTTGTTTATCTTGTTCTTCCAGCAGCAGATTTCCAGCCATTTCATCCCAAACCTAAAGGTTTGCAAGGGATTGTTGTAACCCAGCACTTGGCCTTGTTGGACCTCATGCAATTGGCCTGGGTCCATTGATCTAGCCTGTCCAGATCCTTCTGTAGATCCTTCCTATGCTCCAGCAGATCAACACTCCTGCCAGAGCTTGATGTTGTCAGTGCACTTGTCCATGGTGCACTCAACCTCCTCACTGAGATCATTGATAAAGATATTAAACTGGATTGGCCTCAGTACTAATCTCTGGGCAACAACACTTACAACTGGCTACCAGCTGAATGTAACTTTACTCACCACCACTCCCTGGGCTTGGTCACCCAGCCAGTTTTTAATCCAGTGAAGAGTGCACCCATGCAAGCCATGAGCAGCCAGATTCTCCAGGAGAATGCTGTGGGAAATGGTGTCAAAGGCTTTACTAAAGTCCAGGTAGACAATATCTACAACCTTTTCCCTCATCCACTAAGGGGTTCACCTTGTCATAGAAAGAGATCAGGTTAGTTAAGCAAGAAATCATGATTTAACATAGTTTCAAAAGATCCTCTTCTCATCTGTTACAATCTGATGGGTTTTTGTTTGGTTGGTTGGTTGGGTTTTTTTTGTAAATTTAATTGTTAGATGGCATTGGATGAGGCATTAGGCATTAGGCTAGCATAGATCTAAGAAGAATGTATAAACTGGTTGTTATTTTTAATGTGAAGAAAAAAAATTTCATGTTGGGAGACAGATTTCTCACAGGAATTTTTCTTCGTGAGAAATGCTTTTGCTATGCAGCATCCAGTGAGAGTGGCCACAGTAACAAAGACAAGCATTTACATGTGTTTCATTTGGCCCTGTAAATTTTAGAGTTTTTATGTAATCAGCATGTGTCTCCATATGATTTTTCTTAGTGGACATTTTCCTTTTTTTTTTACTTTACAGACCTTTGTTCTATACCAGCAACCAATAGTGGGTATACTTGAAAGATGAGCCTTTAATGAAATATGCATACACAGGGAAAAAGCAGCCATCCCTACATTAGTTGGATTGAGAGGAAAGAAATATTTTCACTTAAATTAGTGCAACTGCATTGATGTACACAAAAGAGACAATATTATAACCTAGAGAAAAACTGACATAAAAGCCCAAACTGCTTCACTCACATCTCACTTCTGCACATCTCATTTACTGACTGTGTAACAAAGACATTTCACTCCTAAGACTGTGAAGGTGTTTCAGTGTGAGTTATAATTTGAAAATAATACTGTCATCTTCCTCTTACTAAAACTGTATGATTGAGAACAGAGAAGAATCTTTCTGTACTCTTTTATATAGCTGGTAAAAGATGGTGCTGAAAACCTATCGCTGTAGACCTAAATAACTTAAAATAAAATTAATGACTGCAGTGAATAAAGCTGGGGAAGTAAACTGGAAATGCAGACTTACTGAAATGCACACTCTAAACAGTGAAACAATATGTCACACAAAATTATATTAGGAGGTGCCTTGCTAGTAACTTTATAGCTGAGTTTATTATTGGACAATTTTAAAACAGAAAAAATCAATTTTTCTTCAAAACTATGTGGGGTTTATGGGTTTTTTTTCCTTTTTTTTTTTTTTTACATGAACTAATCTAATTCTGAGCTAATTCTTCAATATAAACAGTTCTGTCTAATATATGTATAAAATTTTAGTATTTGTGTCTAATAGAATTTCCTGTTAAAATATCTGCCTGTTGTTGTATGGCGTGTCCTCCAATGGCCAGTACTTTAATAAAATTTGATGGTGAGAAGCATCAGAAGTAATCTAGTGCAGCTTATAAGTTTCTTTCAAAAATAGATTTTAGAATATGTTATGGTAAATATTTATCATTTGTGAGCCCCCAGGACATCTTATGTAAATATAGTCTTTTTCTCATTCACCTGACAAAAGAAGCCTATGATTCACATGAAGACTATCCCAGCCATGCTAGACAATACCAGTGAAAAGGAAGTACAGGAACAGCAAGGATTAAACACTCATTGCTAATTTAACAACATTATAAGGTAAAACACAAGCAATTATTCTTCCCAAGAATGCCAAGGCAGTGGAAGGATTAAAAAAGGTCAAGATCTTCTCTTGATATGCAGGGCAGTGGGGAAAAGGGGGTGAAGCACTGAAACTACCTTTGAGAGAGTTACCATTTAGACAGAAAGAGTTCCTAGTTAAAACCGAGTCCCTAACTTTCCATTACAAATTCTTCCAACATTGTATCTATCCCTACAAGCACCTATTAGTAATTTATCAGAAATTTGTGTACATGTCTAGTTATTATCTACCTATATAAATTTGCACTTCTTTGAATTTCAATTTTCGTTATTTCTTTCATTCTTTCCTGTTCCTTTTTTCCTTATTTCCAACATACTATTTCCTTTATCCTATTATTCTATCCTTACTGCTTTCTTCTCCTTTTTTCCTTTTTTGTTTAGCTTTTCTTTACAAGGCCTGCTTCTCTGTCATTTAGTTTTCTCCTGTTACTTTTTTCTAGCTGAGAATAACATTGTCACTTAATAACCTGCACCCAAATACATATTCTCACATTTTTCTCTCCTCTTTATCCATTAACACTGGCTCTAAAAAAAAAAAAAAAAAAAAAATATAGTTAAAAGCCCTCTGTGAAAGTTAAATTATTTACCCTCTCCTCAAGTGATTTGCAAAATGGAAAAAATTATGTTTTGTTTCTTTGTCTTCCTCATAAAATGTTTGCAAAGATCTATACTGTCTATAAGAAGATTATAAAGCTTTAAACTCATAACTTAGATGTCTCAGAAAGCTGAAAATGAGTGGCCGTTATCCAGCCCTACACATACCAACACTGTAACACAAATGTCCACAAATCACCTGTTAATTCAGAAATTCTGTACTCTTAATACCAGTGAGGCTCTAATTCTCCATCCTGTAAGAGAAGGATGACAATATTACCTCCTTAACCTGGAATGGCTGTTCAGACATCTGCTGCTTAGATGGCAAATCATACTACGTTTTATCAGTATCTGTTCAGGAAATAAACCTTCTGAAATCACTACTGCTCCTCAGGGCGGTAATTGCGTCTGGTGATTAAAATTCTTATATACCTGTATTGCCCTTTGGATGTGTATGGAACTGCCCAAAACATAATGTGCTTGGCCTTCTACAGACTTAGTCTTACTTATTTTGTTCTTCTCTTCACTATATCTATAGGTGAAGTATTTTCCTACAAAACCCTTCCAGACCATGGAGTCTGTGACACTGATAATATTGCATGTACATAATTGATGAAAAAAAAAATAACATGGTTGTATACAATTTAACTAAATTTATATAAACGATGAGCTGGAGAAGAACTAATTTGTCTGCAATTGATAAACTCATATAACTGAATTGATAAATTTATATAATCGAAGATTTGTATATTCCATTTTGTCTAACATTTATTTTATTATTTCCCTGTGGACTTAGCCCATTAGTTTTTTATGTTTTCATTATCAATCAATAGGAATAAAAGCCTATGTCATACTAATATGTCTTTATATATTTCTAGATTTTAATTGGTTTCCCCCCTGACCTTTTCCATTTCTGATTTCTTTTGGGTTTTTAAGTGGAAACCAAAACTGAGTGCAGTGTGGTCTAAATCTTGATCAGTATCAAGCAGTTAATTATCAACTTGCTTTCTTCTTGTACAAACAGTACTACTTTGCAATTTCCATGGCTTTGTGATGTTATCAGACAGTTCATTCACATTTAGTTAATATGGGCCTGGCCTTCCTTTGTGCTGGCAATGTTGGCCAAATACATAATTTTTACTTTTTACTATGATTTTTCTTACTTGCATAAACCAATTTAAAATTGACATAATTAAAGATTAAAAGTGACTGTCCCATTCCTGGCAGCATCAACTATACATTATAATTTGGTCAGAAAAACAAGTGCATCTGTACTGTGCATTCTACACCAGGAGAGTCTCAGAAGGGTAGGAATCATTATGAAGGAAGTTGACCCCAATCTGGTTACATTCCAGGATCTACTTCACAAAAACAAAATAATAAAAAAAAAAAACCAAAAAAAAAAAAAAACCAAAAAAAAAAACCACCAAACTAAAACACATGAGTTTCTGATTCAACCCAAATATTCTTCCGTGGGGAAGTGAATCATTTTGACTGACAGCCCAGGCAAAATCATCCCTCCTTCTTATCACATTGCTGACAATTCAAAGAGTGGGCAAAGCTTTTGCAAGGATTTCTGCTGGTTTGTTTTTAAAGCTTTGTGACACTATTTATATGTATCCAAGGAAACAAAACTTGCTTTTATTTGTTATCATCTGGTTTGGTTTTTTTTGGTATATTGTTTTTGGTGTTTGTTTGTTTGTTTGTTTGGGGTTTTTCTTGATATTTTTATTTATTAACTTGTTTTTTACTTTGTTTTCCAAGCACACAGCGCATTAAGCAGAATTAAACTCATGACCCATAGCAGATCTCTGCAGGTCACACTTGATATTTCTGACACAATAATTGCTCTGTGGGTTGGGGGTTTTTTTCTCTTTTTGTCCTTTTATTTTCCTCACTTTTTTTTTTTCTTCTGTTCAGCATTGTACCTATTTAGCAGTGATTACATTTAAGCAACATTTCTTTAGTTTCCTTATGAGAATGTCATGTGGAACTGTATCAAATTCCTTATTAAAATCAAGACAGAGTATGTCCACAGCATTTCCTTTATCCACTAAACTTGTTATCCTATCTGTGAAAGAAATGAGGTTAGTTCAGCATGATTTGTTTTTGATGAGTCCATGTTGCCTACTATTTACCAGTTATTTTCCTCCAGGTGCTTATAAATCATCTATATTATTAATTGTTCTAGCAATTTATCAGGTATTGAGAATTTACTTATCAGTCAGTAAAGTTTTATCAAATAGCATGAAGATAACTACCCATCTTGAACATATCATAAACATGGATTTATAAATATGGTCTGTTCCTAATTCCTTATCTGGATTAAGAGGGTTTTCTTTATTTTCCAAGTCAGAGATGATTTTAGACTATAAGGATATTTTTTTCCAATATGTAAAAATGCAATAAAATAATATGTCACAGAAAAAACCACTAAATTAAATATTATTGTTATACTTTGACCATACACCACACCATCTGTATCAGAACCTGTCTGCATGTCAGTTACTACCTTGTCGACCTACTGTTTTGTTGGAGTTTTCTGTGACACCTGAGTTATGACCCATGGAAATTGCTATCAGACATCAGAGTATTCATTAGGGAAATCACTTAGGTTTAAGGCTATGTCTATAGTAGATACTAACTTTGGCCTGACATGAATTGTGGCCTGGAATGCTCCACACCGATTATTAAGGGACACAGACTAACCCAGTCATATATGAACATTTACCTCTGTTCTCCTTCTGAACTTCTAGTTGCTCCACTCAAAAGCTGAGTGAACTTTCACATGGGGAGATTTCTCCTGTTCAACTCAGGCATGAGACAGAGAGTTAGCATTGCAGCTGTGCTTTTCTCCTTCACTGATTTCAGAACATTGGGAACCCAAATGTGTAATGGATGCATCCCTTGCTGGCAGTCAGAAGGAATGCTGTAGTTTCTATCAGTAATCAAAAATTCATTATTAAAGGGAATTGGGATTATTTCCTAAATTCCACTGTTTTCAACTGCTTGATAAGATCTTTAGGTCCTGATTTAAGTAACATTTAATTAGCACAGTTGCAGAGAGGTAAGACATTTCTGAAGCAAAGTAAATTAAATTGCATCTGTTCAAGCTACCAGTAGTTTTGTCTCTGTCTAGATTTTCTTAGTGTAATTAGTCAAAGCTGGTTTTGACCATCAGAATTATAAGTATTTAAAAGTGTTACTGGTAAAATAGAATGAATTATGCTTTCACCCCTTCCAGTAGATATTTAGCAAGACAAACATAAATCTTGCTCCATCTTTATCCAAATATTCCCTTGTGAAAACTACTGAAAAATAGGGAAGTGCTCAAAACAGGGATCTGATGGCCTGCAAAGGCTTTAGGAAGAAATACAAAAAGAGAAGTATGTACCCACTAGAAAGACAAGGCGTTGATTTAGTGTAGTAGAAAGAGCCTCCACATTTTGGAATCAAGGCCTGGCAAGGTAAAGAAAAGTCCAGGGCTTAAGGATGAAATATTCACAAAAAAAGCATATGTGTTTCCATTTTTTCAGGTAAAACTAAGACACTTTTTTTTTTCTTTTTTTTCTTATTCCCTCTGCCCTAGAACAAGTAGAGAAGAGCAATTGTAAGAAACACCTCTGTTAGATTTGAAGGCAGTTAACTTCAGTTAATATGACTAGGCTGTCATATTCCTCATACAGTGAGATCTTCATCGGGTGATGTCCTTGCTAAGAAATTTTAGTAATTTATTGTATGATCTAATACACATAAAGAATTAGGAAATATTTGGAAAAGTGTCTCTAATGCTTTGTTGACTAAGTGGAAACATAGATGCATACATAATAAAAATGTGAACCCCTTTTCCTGGAAAACACAAGAGCACACTAATCTTTATCTTCTAAGCAGTAAAATTTCTGACAAAATTACTTTCTCAGCAGTCTGATCACAGAGGCAAGATGAGGAATTTCAGATCACAGTTAGCCCAGAGAACTGAACAGAAAAACAAACACACACACAAAAAAAGACACAAGTTTTCTGTGTTTTCTCGGGTGAATTAAAATGCATGGTAGCCTTTTATTTTCAAGTTACAGCTCACAATGGCAATAATATTTTAATCTCTGGCCTATGCAGTCCTATTTTGTCCTCTGTTATAGTTTTGGTTTATAATTGTTGTAAAAACTTTTGGGTTCTTTGGTTCCAATGTGTATATATACATATATACCCATGGACATACATGTAAAATTTAAGCATGTCCACTACTTCTCAAGTTTTATTTTCAATATTCAGACAAAAAGACATGAGAATTAACCAGCAAAATTAATGAAAGGACAACTGACATTCTTATAAAGTCTTATAATTCTTACTACTAATTCCTACTTATTCTTATAATAAGTATCCCAGTTTCCCTTATCAATAATAAAAATACACTATTATGAAGTAAATTGAGTGGTAAATGACCAAGATTATTATACTCCATTCAAATTATTTTTTAAGTGGAAAAAAAAAAGACCTGTTATTTTTTTTGCCATTGCTATAAGGGAGATTTAGGCAGGAGACTTGTTCTTGTTTTAGCAGACAGTTTCAGCTTGCTGTAACTTTGCAGCTTACCCAGAATGTTTCATCAACTTCTCACATAACTTTGGGGCAACTATGTCCCTATTCTGTTGAGGAATGATTTGTGCATTTCTTTTTTAACTTGTAATTTTTAGTAATTGAGGATCTTTCAGGATTGTTAGGTCCCTCAGTATGACAAGATAGCAAAATATGAGTGATAAAAAGGAGGGTTTGAATGCAAACCTAACATGAATATTTCATCCCAGAATTTTTCATGCTAAGAAGTGAAAGTAAATTCTTCCCTGGTTTGTCTTCTACTTTGTTTTGCTTTCTCCCTTTTGATTTGCTCCCAGGAGCAAAAGAGTGGGAGGAAAAGGTCATGACAACTCTGTGTACATTCCAAATCTATCTGCTTCTGACATGCATTAAAGACCAGACAAGAATCCAGACACAAAGGCATCATAAAGCTACTTTCACTTTCCATCAGTTTCTTTCCATCCAAGAGCTGAGCTTGGCTTGAGGAATAGTTGGGTTTTTTCCACTCCTCTATCCAGCTTGTGTTTCTTAGATTTTCTGTCCTTCCACTGATAAGCTTTGATAGTGTCACTTACTTATCAAGACAAAAAGACTTCAAATCTAAGAGACATCATTCTTCTTATTTATACATCACAGCTGGTAACTTTCATTGCCCAGAGCATGAAATACTACCAAGTGAAAATTAAGTTACTTAGGCAGAGCGCACCTATGACAATTAGCATTGCAGCTCTCCAAAGATAAAATGACTGAAAGTTTGGCAAGACTGCTTACTCAAAAAAAAAAAAAAAAAGAGAGAGAAATTGTTATATCAAGAAACAAACTAAAGAAGAAGAAATAAATGTGAAAAAATGAAGAAGAATATTGATTTAATATGCAGGAACTAAGGATGATTTAAATTATATCTAGGCTCAGCGAAGTTTCACTCCTTATTAGCTACTTGGGATCTACCATCAGTTATGATCTTTTTTCAGTCTGATGAGTAGTGTCATATCCTCAGCCAATTTATAACTTCTCATGTTAATAGATATCTAGATACTTAAAGTCAGCAATGCATAAAATTTGCCTATAGATGTCGATGCATTATAAATCTTTTAATGCACACATTTCTCTCTAACCATTTTGAGGCTATAAAAAAGAAGATATATTAGCATACCTCTTAGCAGAGAAAAAAAATTACTGGGATGAAGAGTTGTTTGCTGCTGGGTACAAAAGAAACAAACTACAGTCTTGCTTTGGCTCTAGAAACAATGCAATACTCTGGCATGGAGAGAAGAATGCATGCATTTTATTCAGACAAAAATTACATTGGTTTCCATGTCTTTTAATGATTGTGCACCAAACTGTATAAATTGGAATTACTGTTATGTCAGTCTCTGAAATGATAAGTTTAATCTGACAAAATACAGTGGGATCATCTCCTAAAGCTTTTTCAGTCAATGAAGAGAACTGGAATGTTTTCATCCACCAACAGAATCACAGAACAGCTCAAGCTGTAAGGGACCTTGCAAGATCATCTTTCATCTTGAATCAGACACCTAAAGTAAGTCAGATGAATTACACTTTAATAAGGCCTCTTGTTCTCCACTGCAGTACTGGATATCAGTATAACTGGTATCTACACCCTCTGAGACCAAGATAGCTTTAATAGTACAGAAAAAAGATTTTAACTGCAGAAGTTCATAGTCTATTTCTATTACCATGAATATCCATAATTAATGCCTCTTCCAACTAAACTGAAAAGTCAATTTGTTATTTTTCAAGTTTTTTTAATGTTTATATAAAAAAACTTGTTTAATGCAACAGTGGGTAGCTGTGCTGGAACTTCTTCTCAAAAAGCAGGAAGTCCCCACGGCAATTTTTGAAGCATTAAAACTTCATTTTCCCCATGAAAAGCCTGTTTAAGTATTTTTTAATGTTATAATAAGTTTTCCCAACAGAAAATGAAGCTTTTAAGTCTTACTAAAACATTAATTGGGGCTTTCTACTCTATGAAGTCCAAAATGTAGATGAAGGAGTTTGATTCTCCATGGCCTTGTATGTTAAACCTTACTTAACGTTCTAATGGAGTACCTTTAAACTTTTCCTATAGTGCAACTATGTTCCATGTATTCTTCAAGGTCACTTGCCACCAACAAAAAGAAAAAAAAAATATTTCTTTAGGTATCTCAGACTCAAGATTTCTGCTGTAATCATCTCCTATTGCAAAAGTCAGTATAAAATATTGCCAAGGACAAATGTACAATTTCATAAGGCTTTTGAATTTCTTTTAGAATCTACAAGATATAGACTAGAAAACAATGAGATCTTAAGACAATAAATTTTAATCTGCCTTCACTTATATCTCTAGTCTCAGCAGAAATATTCTTTCCTTGTATAAGAGTAACTGAGTAGAAATTCACATATTTTAATGTCAGCTAGAAAAGCACCGAATCTGTGAAGATGTTGACTACTGAAGATGCACAGACAGCCTTCTCCTTATGCCAGATTAGCTAAAGAATTGTGCCAGGAAGATGAAAAAAATTGTTTCATTTGTAATCCCATTCTCACTACTGTTCTACTTGAATCTGTATAGGAGGTAGTCATGTTTTCAACTGCGTGTAACAGGTTTCTACTTGTAGTTCATATTATCTAGGGTGGTCCTAAAGATGCTTCTAAGGGAACTAATATAAACATCTGAAAAGACCAGTACTGAATATCCTCTCCAGTTAATAAAATATATTTCTAAAATGATTATGTCACCCAGGATTCCCAAAAGTTTCAAAACTCCTGACATACAATCATGTTCAGCAAGGCTGTTGTGTGTATACCTACATTTTATGTTGTGTGCTCTTCCCTGAATCCAAGTCCTTATCAGTCACAATGCCTAATACTGGTACATCCTCATGTTCTATTTTGACTCTGCTCTCTGTGTCTATTAATAAAGCAAAATTAAGTACAGAAGGAATGCTGTATAGGACATCCTATGTCCTTAGAAAATAGCACAGCTGCAGTATGTCCAGCTGCAGTACCCCAAAGGGTCCTCATACTGCAATACCAAGACTGCAAAGAATGTACAATACTTGGTTTAGGAACTCGAATATCCACAGTGGTTCTGTATGTTACCAGTAACAAATGTGATTCAATTCACAAACCTGACATAATGCTGTAGAAAACTTGACCTCATTGGATATGGATGCCCAATTTGTTCTGAATTATTTATGCAACTAAGACTACTATAATCAATTAAGTTTTTAGGTGGAAGCCAGAAGAGTTAAGCATAGTATCTAGTTAAATCATAATTTGTCTGGTGCAACATCTAGGTTTTGAAACACTGAGTAACAGAGTAGTATTGCCTTCAGAATTAAATTTATTACATCACACAGCTAGAATGAAAAGCTAGCAACATGTGTAAGTGTAATGGCCAGTCTTCGCGAACGAAGAACCGGGGAAGGTCTTTACACCTTCCAGCCTGCGCATTGGATTTTTTAGGTGAGACACAGTGTGCGCGGAACTGAGCCCACCCTTTAATCCTGAGGTTCATCTGCTGGGGCCAAGCACGCTTGGACGGTGGCAGCGAGGTCCTCAGGACGTAGATGGATTGCCTTACAGGGCTAACGAGCTCCATCTGCCCGGGGAGTGGCCCCGACCGGGAATCGAACCCGGGTCTCTGCGTTGACAGCACAGCGCCTTTACCCTCTAGACAACCAGGGGCTCCCTAGCAACATGAAAGGGGAAAAGAAAACCCACAAGACTGTTGACTGCCACTAGGTCAAATAGCATTTTTTTGAACACTTCCCATCTAAACAATTCATCTTACTGACCCAAAGATGCGAAACTCCTTATGAAGATTGGGAAAAGTCAGTAGGGAATAAGCAACTGATCAGTAAAATGAAATGAATCACTTAAAAAAATGGGAGCTTTGAGTTCCTTTTCATATTAGGAAGCTATGCAAACTACTTAGACTCCATTTCTCTCACTAAGACTGAGAATTCACAATGACTTGGAAAGCATAACTTTATCTCAGCTCCTTTTCTTTTAAGAACAGATGATTTTTTTTTTTTCATATCTGTTGTTTTCCAGTGGGATGAGGCTTTATTATGGAAAGTTTTGAAATTAATTTCTTTCCATGAGAGTGGTGATGAATATAAATATCTGTATGCCTAATGGCTAACTCCGCAAGGATGCATTTGATTCTTCACTGCTTTACATCAAAGTGTATGAATAAGATCTCTTGAAATAAAAAAATTGTGCCGCCATAACACTGATATAATAGAGAAACATAATTTCTTGGACCTGAATGGAATAGACACTTACTCTACTAAGGAACTGTAAAATGTTGGAATTACGATTTATGAACCTTTTCTACCTAGTTTTGTACTGGTGCAAATGGCAAAAAGGATTGAAGGGCAAAGCAGAATGAGGACATGGTCTAGTGAGCAGCTGTGTTCATCCGTTTTTAGCTGACCTAAAACAGGAAAGAATTCTTAGGTTGTTTCAGGGATCATTCTTCTTTGGAATATAGCCATGAAGGAACATCTAAATCCTCTTCTATTTTTAAGTCCATTTAAAATATCATTGCACTGAATTAATCTTTCTGATCCAGATCTCCAAGTCTTTCCTCTAACCAATCTTCCTTTTTTTTGGAACTTATCTTGGCTTGTCTCTCACACCTACCACCATACCAATCTCAAATCGCACCAACTTCAACAGACCTCTTTCCGTGGAGTTAAAGAGTTCAATGAGTTGAAGATCTCTTTCAAGACCTGGAAATATTTTTTTTTCTTTTTCTGCAGCACTGTAGAATATTAGCTAAGTAAGTCAACAATCACTGTGATTATATTTTTAAAAATATTTTTTATGATGTTATATCAGAGTTCTAGCTCTAGCTCTAGGTGAATAACCAAATTACCTCGTGATGACCCGCTTATTCTGTCACAGCCTTTGCCACTTGCTATGGTTATTACTCATGAAGTCACATTTCAAACCTCAGTTCAAATTCCTCAGTTCAGGGATCACTTCTATTAATTTTTTTTTTGTGGTGCTTTTCAGAGAAAAAGTCAGGGATTATTACAAAGGAAAAGCTGTAGCAACACAAGTACATTTATACATAATCTGTTGAGAGAATATCTGTGGGCCCTCAAATTCCTTATAGGATAGGTACATGAATATTCACTAAGGGTGTTTTCCTCACACTTCACTATGACATTTTCTTGCCTGAAAAATAGGCATCTCACCCAGGTAGAATGACTCAGTGTGTCATGGTTTAGACACAATTTGTCTTTTCATAGAAATGCCCAAAGGAATAAAAATGGACTGGCTGGATAAATTGTTTGGACTTGAGGAAGAAAGGCTTCCCCCATCCCCCTTTCTAAGAAAGAGCTTTTTCTTTGAAAAAGCTTACCCTTTATATTTAACATTATTCAGTTTTAAAAAACCTATTGTGTAAATGGGATAGCAAAGTAAGGGACCAGTGTAAAAATTATGATGATGCATTCCGCAGAGAGATCACAAGACATTAAAAGTAAGAACACTGTAATGTACTCTGTATCAGCTGTGTGCAGCGTGTACTGGTATGTATTACCAACCACAGTAAGGCTAGTAGTGGTATTGTCATCAATCATTACCGGTCTTAGGTATTTAATCAGTTATATAGAAGTGAGAATATATTTATAACTGTTTCCCTGTGTACAGGTAAGTGATGACCTAGTCTGTTTGTTCAGGAAATATAAAAAGAAATGTGTTTGAATACTGAGATCTAGCTCTCAAAATAGCATTATTAAGACCGTTGATTAGTGACTTCACTGTAGTTTAGCATGGAATTGAAAAAACAAATCAAAAGGAAAAAACAGCAACCCACACTAAGATTCCCCTTTGCCAAGTAAGACAGGAACTGTAACAGATGGAGTACAATGTGTGGGGACTTCTACAAAACCTCTTAGATACCTTTCTGAATCATGACTTTAAAATGGGCTATGCAAAAAGCACTGATACAGTTTATGTGAAAGCGTAGGTTGCGTTCTAGGTTCTTTCAGTACCCAACTGCAGAGAGGAATAGGAGTACCTCTTCCCTGTAGCTAATAGTTTAAAGAATGCATTGCAGGAAGCGGGAATGCCACAGTTCAGCAACCATCAATTGCAGAGAAAAATAAAACAGTAAAATCACTGAAGGGGGAGAGAAATGAAGAACATAGTAATAATGACCTCTTTATTAGAAAACCTTGACAGAAGTACTAAGATTTAAAGAGAGTTGCTACTATTATATTCTGTTCAGTACATAAAAAGCCATTGTACAGCAAGAAAACTATCACATAGTTGCCATCATGGAAACATGGTGAAGGCAGTCCTGAAGGGCAAAGCACCCTCAGTTAACGTTGAAGACAACAGCAAGTTGGGTAGGAGTACTGACCTACTGGAGCATAGGAAGTATCTACAAAGGGATCTGAACAGGTTGGATCAATGAACTGAGGCTCACTGCATGAGGTTCAACAAAGCCAGGTGCCAGGTCCTATACTTGGGTCACAACAACCCCAATGCAGTGCTACAATCTGGAGGCAGAGTGACTGGAAAGCAGCTCAGTAGAAAAGGATCTAGGGTGTTGGTCAACAGCCAGCTAAACATGAGCCAGCAGTGTGACCAGGTGGCCAAGAAACCCAATGGCATCCTGGACTGTCATAGAAACAGTGTGGCCAGCAGGACCAGGGAAGTGATTGTCCTTCTGTACCTGGCAATGGAGAGGCCAAACCTCCAGTCCTGTGTCCAATTCTGGGCCCCTCACTACAAGGACATTGAGGTACTGGAGTGAGTTCATAGAAGGGCAACAAGGATGGCGAAGGGTCTGGAGCACAAGTCCTGTGAGGAGTTGTTGAGGGAGCTGTTGCTGTTTAGCCTGGAGAAAAGGAGGCTCGGGGGAGATCTTATCATCTCTATAAGTACCTGAAATATGGTTGCAGAGGGGATGGGGATTGGTCCCTTCTTCCAGATAACAAGCACTAGGATGAGGATATGGTCTCAAATTGTACCAGGGGACGTTTAGATTGGATATTAGGAAAAATTTCTTCACTGTAAGGGTTGTTATGTATTGGAACAGGCTGCCCAGGGAAATGGTTGAATCACTGTCCCTGAAAGTATTTAAAAGATGTGTAGATGTGAAACTTAGAGAAATGGTTTAGGAGTTGTCTTGGCAACGTTAGGTTTATGGTTGGACTTGATCTTAAATGTCCGTTCCAACCTAACTTATTGTGTGTTTCTATGATTTACTTTTTAAACAAGAAATACACTGATTTCCCATATTTTAGGAAAACTTAGGTGATAGAACAACTTATCTCTATTCCAGTGGGTTCTAAGACATAATCACTTATGATAATTTAGTTTAGTTGTCAACCTAAGAATAGATTTGTTTTTTTCACCGAAAAATAGAGGACCAAAAGTGTATAAAGAAAAAGTCCCATTTAAAAATCAGAGTTGCATTTAAAGTAGGGTTGCAATTCAATAGCATAATTGAGCTATTTTATAACGCAAGATAAATTTTGTCTACAAAATCAATTCCTTCAAGAACTTGTAGCCACAGCAGCCAAAGTTTGTTTTCAGATACCCATGTGTTTTTCTCATGTAATTGTGTGAAAACCACAGTGCATTTTTGAGGGTTGTCATGAACCAAATAAATGAATCTTTAAAATTTCTTTTTTATAATGAGTTAACATGGACTGAAAATTTTATACAGGTCTATAAATAAATAATACTGAAGTCTTTCAGGTTACCTGTTGTTAGTTTTGAAAAGTCTATTTGAAAAGAACTATTCCTAAATCTACTAATGAAAAGAGACATGGCGATGGCCAGCAAAAGGTCAGAGAAATGACCTTAACACTAAAGTATATCTAATTGCTAGACTTATTTTTTAGGTATGATTAAAAAAAATTAAATCTTATGCATTTGTGTAGTCGTGTCATTTGTTTTTCTTTTATTCCTCCTTTTCTCTGCTTTACTAAAGTACTCTGAAATGAAATATTATGGGAAGAGCCTTCAAGTTACGTTACAATCTTCCCTTGTTTAAATGAGTAATAGAAACTACAGAATAATATTTTCTTCAATAAAGAAACCTTTTAGCTATAAATACAAGGAAACCTGTTATTTAGAACCAGACAAGACATTTAACAAAAAACAAAAAAAAAGGTGTCTTTTACTTCCACGTGTATTTAAGCTTCTGTATTTTTGCATATTGATCAGTTCTCCTTATCTTTTTTCATTTATCATCATTGACATGGGAATTTCATCTTTGGAGGTTTTATCTTCCTTCTCTTTGCTCTGCTAGTTGCTAATGGTACACAATATTCCTTATGAACCTCATCCTTTACTTCATCTTTTCTCAAGTTAAGACAATTTTAAGACATGACATTGTACTGATATACATGTGAATTGTATGATTAGCTGATGGTTGGCTTATTTGCGGTTTAATACATTTCTGATCACCTCTGTAAGTGGCTTTACTATATCTCAGTTTTATGTCTTCTGCTCATCATTCAGGTTTTCTTCTGTTAAGTATAGTATCATATTTCGTATGTTGACTGCCATAGATTTGATGCAATAATATTTCTTCTTTTTTACCTGTTACCCACATTTCCTTTTATTGTCTTCTCAAAGGTTTTGTTGTACATCAGTCATACTTATTCATCCTCTGCCAATCTAATGATGTTGCTCAGCACCATGGCTCGGGTTATAATAAAATTATATTCAAAATTTAGTTACAATCAAATTGACTATTTCTCTGAAAATATAGCTGCAAATATTGTTGTTGAATGGTTGGAAATATTCTGTAGTTAAGTGATTTAAATCTACTGAAGTCATACTCTGCACCTGCCCTAGTCACTGGAAGTTTCTCAGTCGTCTTAATAAGTTCAAGAAAATCTAGCAGAGAATAACATATTCTCATAAGGTAATATTTTCCTTATAAATACCTTAAAGATGTATTTCTAAAACAGAGCAGAGCTATCCACGGAGGGACAGGCTACACCACTAATTTTATACCAAAATTGTTTAATATATCCAATTCACACATTTGCATCATCATGGAATGAAACTCTGCTTCTGGAATATTTGGATAAAACATAGACTGAAGAAAGAAGAGTACCCTGAAATGTGGGGAATATAAAAAAAATCATTGTACCATTGACTGCGGGGATACAGAGTAGGAAAGGAGAATCAAAACAAATAGTGATGGATATGTAGGAAAGGGTGGGATTTACTCTATTACACAGGTAATGTGTGGGGCACATAGAACAGAAAAACAGATATAGTCAATTCAGTGTTACACTGAATTAATATCATTGGTCACTATGTTAACACTGTAGTATTAGACTGCAGAGTAGCTTTATTATTCACTGTTCAAAAGGAAAATTACCCGTATTACTGTTCAGTTTTGTATTTTTCTTAATTCAAAATAAGCTTTGCATCAAATTTTTTACTTTATTGTGTTTACTACTTTTTGATCCTGAATTTCATGTTATCACTCTTTGTGTTTGTCTTCATTAATGACCTTATGTTGTTCTTTTTACCTCCTTAGTTTTAGATGCCTTTGCTATCTCTATGGTTTGTTCAAAAATTAGACTGTTCTTAGAAATGGATATCTCGTTTCAGTGGCATCAGACGTCCCAGTACTAAATTTTTCTTCAGAATACAGCTAAATTCTAGAATTCTAAATCAGAAATGTGAGTATCTAATTCTGGTTTGCTTCTTCACTTGAATTTAAAAATAAACAACAGCCAATGAAACAAACAAACCCCCAAAAACACACCAAACCAAAACCTCAACAAGCAAATCCAAAACAACTGAATTTCAAAGAGAGAAAAAAATCTTTCCATGCCTTCATCTTCTGCTTGAATGTTTCAGAGCTTTAGTCTCACTCAGTTCCTCTTGCCCTTATCTCTTCCGATTGAAGGTTCTCTGAAGAGATTGAATTCTAACAGTCATTGCTTCTAGGCATAGGTATGGTTTCTTGTCTGGAAAGTCAACAGTTTTATTGGTATGGGTCCCTCGGTCCGGTTTTGTACACTGTATTTTTTACTTATTTTGTGGGGGCAAGGACCTCACCAGTTTGACTACTGTCACCAGGTTTCATCTACCAACTGCTGTGCAACAAAATGAAAAGTGCCCATGCTTGTAAAAATAAATGTTTCGGTTTTAAGACATGTTGTGTATTATATTCTGCTATGATCGTCTAGACAATTCCATGAGACATTTTAGAGTTCCCATGAGCAGGAGACTTGGATAATTAAGTGTCAATGTACAAACAGTTCGAGTCAGGAGACCCTACGAAATATAATTACCATAATAAATTGATACAGACATTCCTCTGTCCATGATCAAGGTCTGATTCCTGCAGCCTTTTCCAAAAATTATCCTTTGTGATTGCTGAGTAATAAATTTATAAATGCTTCTAGAGACAAAAAATTTCTTATCAATTTCTTTTCACATTCTTTTGACTGTTTTTTTTCCTCTTGTTTCTATTATAAGTGAAGAATTTTTTTTTTTTATAAGTGTCTTACATTTTCTTCCCACACCCTAAACTTCAGACCAGAAATTTTTAACCAAATCTGATTGGAACACACACATCCTCTGTGTCAGAATGTGTTCCAGTTCCTATATGCTGAAGTATAACCAGAAAAAGCCCCACACCAGCAGAAAGGGGGAAACTAAAAAAATATTTCAGGAAAATGGCTGTGTGTTCTTGAACTGAAAAAACAATGTCACTCTTTTATTCATACAACTGATATATGCATTGTATGGATGAATTTGAATTCTCATTGCTCAACTCTGCTTTATAGTTCAGAAACCTCTTTGAAAAAAAAGAACCAAAAAACAAAAGAAAGCCAGCTTAAAACATCAAACTGAAAAGAAGCGTCTTCTTTTTCTTTTTGAACAAGTCAAGGTTATAAGAGTTGTGTTTGTGTAGACAAACAGCATATTTTCCTTTCAGTAAAGAAGGTTAAGGGATGTGAACTTAAAAAAAAAAAAAAAAAAAAAAAAGTTGCATAGAAAATCACAAACTTTCTTTACCAAAAGATCTTTTTTATTTTATGCAGTAAAGACAGAATAGTTTTCAAAATTACCTGTTTTCAAATCTCCATTTTTCTCTTCCAAACTGATGTAAGAATTCTAAAAAGTAGGATCTTTTAAATTTCAACTGTAGTGTGAGCAGTTTCATCTTTTCTATTCTGCAGTAAGAAAATAGGACAATTACCTCTCTTTACCTTGTTATTCTTAGCCATAATTAAGCACCATTTTATTAACCCACCATTAGAGAACTTAACAGTAAAATGAAAAATGAAATTAACATATGGATAGAAATATACAACAAGTAATACATATTTTTGGGTCTCCCTTCGAAAATTCATGGTAAAAGGTTCCTAAGCATTAGTGGTAGATTAACCATCATGAAAGTTACGATATATTTTGGCTGAAAAAATCCAAGTAGCCACACGGAGAATGGATTATCTCCCCAGACTAGATGGGGTAATCTGATTAATGATGGTTTTCCTTAGAGGTCTAAGCATATTCCATGAAGAAAATAAGCACTGTGATGCAATATATTTAAAAATAAAAAATCAATAGAAGCATTCAACTATGAAAGTGTTTCTGCATTTTATTCCAGAAATACCAAAGAAAATATCAGTAATTCAGTGTCAGGGAACAAAATAGTTCAAAAAATAACTATTAAAAAAAAAATAACCAAACCAAACAACCAATGAGCAATAGCAAGTAACCAAATAGACGTGCTTACCCCGTGTTCTTTAAAACTAAATTGAGTGTGGCCTTTTCCAGGATGTCACTGAAGTTACTAAGATTCCTACTGACTTCATGGGGATAGAATGAAATCCTTTCTCAATTCATGTATAGGCCTGAGAAAGATGCAAGTTCACAGGATCAACAGTTAGAAACTCAAGGTCATACTCCTGTATCAAGTTCAACTGTAGAGCTAAACAAAAAAACTATCTCATTATAACTTGTGGCATTCCTATCACCACTTAGTACGAGTGCTCTAGAATGACTCCTTGCCTGACTCTTCTTTTTGGAAGGGAAATATTTTTTTGATTTTATATCTACTGTTTTAAGGCCTACACACATAAAAGAAGTTACCCTGCAGCGCTGTTGTAAAACTCCAGCCCCAGGAGCTGCTGGCTCATGGGTTGGGCTAGGAATTTTATCTTAATATATAGATATAGAGTTCTTTAATAACTCAAGATAGCATTAGGAGAATAAGCCACGAGCTTGTTCTCAAGGAATTTTTTCATTAATTAAAGGGAGCAAATAAGGGGCAGTGGCCAAAGTTCAAAAGCACACCACAGAAGCTAGACAAAAATATTCCACCACAATACTGACTCAGTATGTACTACTAATCAACAAAATTTTAGTCAAAATCCAGTACACCAACCACACTTAAATCAAGTTTCAATACAATGACAACACTTAGTGCAAAATCCAACCAATTCCACAACACTCAAATCAAAGATATAATCCCCCCAAGACACCCTAAACATCAAGAAAGGAAAAGAGAAAGAAAAGCAGAGGGAGCAAGAAGAGAGAAGAAGAGGGAGAGACAGATTATAGAGGTACCACCAAAGCCTTGTAGAAGACCAGCTCTCACAAGTCCAATGGCAGGGCTGTCACATGAGGCAAACACATGCCCTTGGTTTTATCTGCTGTGGTCTCTGTGGCCAACCCCTCCAGGCAGGGTCTCTGACCCACCAGCCACTCTGGGGGTTCCAGGCCAGGGTGAGGAGCAGTGTCCTCATAGTTCCTGCCAATCTGGGCTTGCTTAAGGGCTCCAGGAGGTGTGATGTCTTATAGTTTTCCCAGGCTATTTGTGACTGACAGCTACTCAGAGGCTTCCCTATGTGGATTCCAGGGACCTGCCATGAAGGATAGGGTGCCATCCCCCCTCTGTGAGGTTTGACCCATCTCTTCCCCCTCCACATAAATACATATACTCCCCATGAGATTGTTCTGACTCAAAAATAACTGACCTGGTGTCTAAAAACTGTGAAAAGCAGTTCTTGGCATCCTGGTTGTAGATCTGTGTTTTATTAGTCCTTCCTTCCACTGTATGTGACAGGCCAGGATGCAAACTCTAGCTAGCAGTCAGAGAGACAACATAAATATATTAATGAAGGGGGTCATGACTGATGTAAAAATAAAATGCATCTAATTTGTGTATCACTTTAATTAATAGTGTAAGCTTTTTTAGGCTGCCTACAAATGATACAACTTTGTCATTCAAATGGGACTAAAAAAGTCTTCAGTCGTGGACCTGTGTTTTAGTTTACATAGAACTCATTGTTGAATACAACCAAAAACCCTGTGTAAAACTCTGATAGTCACAGTGATCTTCAAAAAACAGCTAATTCAAATAACAGTTTCCAAAAGTTCTAAAAATCTTCATTATTACTACTTTTCCAGTAATGCCCTGGAGGACTAGAAATAAACCAAAATAACCTTGATTGTCTTCAAGAAATAGTACTAAGTATCCATGGTCTTTCCTTTGAGCAATGAGATTTACTGAGATACCTGGTTGAAATATAACAATCAGGACTGAAAACTGATTCGAACTGTCTCTATTTTAGGAACATAATCTGGAGCCAAAAAACTGTAAAATAGATGACTAGCTATCTAGTTTGGGTATGTCGCCAGGTTCTTGACATGGATTTAAGATGCAGCCAGATCACATTCTGCACTTCTGTTTCCTGGAAAAGGAAACTATGTGGGCTGAAAGAGAGAAGGCAGCTGCACAATTCTCTGAACCACTACTGCAGGATACACAATGTAGTATCTCTATATAGTGTAGTCAGGAGTTAACTCCTCTGGTGCAATGAGAATATTAAGTCATCTTTAAAAGATAAAGACTTTTAGTGGATCTGATTCATAATTTTGACCTAAGACTTATGCCAAAAAATGGTCAAAAGCCAACATCTTTTTTTCAGTAAGAGAGAGAACATAACCCAAACAGCCAGTTGGACCCAGGGAGATTTGAAAAAGAGGCTGCTAAATAAAGACGGAAAATTGAGATTATTTGGTTTAGGCATCTACATATAACAGAAAAATGAATAGTTATAGTGAACTTCAGAAGGTTAATTTAAGCTATAGTTTAAATAAGAAAAATCTTCCTGAAAAATTCATCCTGAATCAAAAACCAAATAATTCTTGAGCAAAAAATACTTCCCTAATAAAACTCAAACTCGATAGTACATTCTGTCTCTTTATACTGAAAACATTTCCATTATTATATTCATCTTATTGCTTATATAATCATCTTTCGTTCTGTATAGTTTTCTACTGTAAAAGTTTCTTTTTATATATGTTCTCTAGGCTTTGCTAATTTCACTCGAGTACTAACACTGTCTGAGAAATCAAGAGAAAGAAACAAAACAAAAAAACAGAAAAACAGCAAAAAAAAAAAGAGAAATCAAACAAACTGAAAGTAGACATATGAAAATGCAAAGCCAGCAAAGACAAAATTGTAGCTTTCTAACTTTAAAGACTTGAAAAAGAAATAGCTGAAAGAATTATAATAAGGTTGAGAATTAAAAAGAGCAAAGACATAGGAGTGGAAGCTCAAAAAGAAACAAAAGAAAGAAAAAGAAAGGCCAAACAAGAAAAGTAAATTATCATAATGAAAACTAAAAGACTTCCTTTCTCTGTCTTAAAAATAGATTCCAATGTTTGGCAGATTAACTTTGGATTTATAATTATGGACTTATGGAGAAATGAATGTTGGTAAACTAAACTGTTCACTTAGGGAGTGTAGCTAAATCCATGCAATAGCTGAAACAGCTGTTGCCCATTATGCTTTGTTTTTTAATGATAAGTGGTAAGAAAGGTTGGGAAAAGGTGACAATTCAGCACTTTTTATTATGAGGTAATGGTCCCAGTGATGTTAGCAAACCAATTAAAATGACCATCAATGCTATTCTCTGTGAAGACACTTAATGGTGTTTCCGTTTCTCCCTGCTCTCCTAAAATTTATTCACATATGGAATAATACTGAAAGTTATGGTAAAAATGGAACCAATCACAATTAAGGAAGATTTTATATATCACATACACACCCTTCATCCAAACTGGGCAATTCAGTGTTCCTGCATGACATATTTAAATCAAAACTGTTACTCTTGTTCTCATAGCAGGAAAAGTAAACCTTGTTTTCTGTTATATCTTTGACTGGCTCTTTTTTCCATATATCATTCACAAAAGACACATGAATGTCTCCAACTTTCTCTGTCTTCTTAGTCATCCTATATGCAAGGAGAACCTAATAGGTTACTCTGATAACAAATATGCTAATATTTTTGTGCTGGGTTGCCTTTGGCAGCCAAAGTTCCACCCAGACACACACTCACTGTCTCACCTCCCATGCAGGACAAGGTGAGAATATATAAACAGGAATGAGAAAGCTGAACGGTCAAGATGAACGAAGGGAGATTGTTTACCAATTGTTGTCTTGGGGAAAAAACCTCTTTGACTCGGACAAAGTTAATCAAATTTACTGCCAAATAGAATAAATGTTTTGAGGTATGGCCAGTCTCTTCGCGAATGAAGAACCGGGGAAGGTCTTTCCACCTTCCAGCCTGCGCATTGGATTTTTTAGGTGAGACACAGTGTGCACGGAACTGAGCCCACCCTTTAGTCCTGAGGTTCATCTGCCGGGGCCAAGCGAGCTTGGACGGTGGCAGCGAGGTCCTCAGGACGTAGATGGATTGCCTTACAGGGCTAACGAGCTCCATCTGTCCAGGGAGGGGCCCTGATCGGGACTCGAACCCTGTGCTTTAACCACTTCACCACCAGGGGCTCCCCTATGTTTTGAGGTATTAGCAAACAATAAGGCAAACTGTGGGGTTTAGTTACACCAGGTGCTGCAAAGCATCCTGGGAGTTGTAGTTCTAAGTACTCTGTCACACATGCTTGGTTGGATGCTTGTATGGGATTGGGTGATGTGGTCACATGTTGTGACATGTCAGCATTTGAAACTGCTATATAAGTTGTGACTTTGAATAAATGTTACCTTTCGTTACACACCACATTAGTGTCTTCATAGTCCCTATGGGACTCATCTTTTATTATATTAATAACTGCTACAGCAAACATCAAAATATCACCATTCTTCCCACTTTGCCAGGCTCCTTAGTCCTTCAGTCCTGATTCCTCTACCTCTTCCCTCCCGAATAGCAGAGGGGAACAGGGAATGGGAGTTACAGTCAATCCAGATCAGTTCATGTCTTCTACTTTTTTGTCCACCCGGTTTTCCTCTCTTTCAGCATGTGTCCGTCAGGAAAATCTGCTACAACATAGGTTTTCCATGGGCTGCAGGGATTATCTCTTTCTCTGTGGAGCACCTCCATTTGCTACTCCTTCTCTAACGCTATTACTTCTTCTGCTGCTCCTTGCTCTCCCCCCTCACCACCTCACATCCAGAGCATTTTCTGCCTTTTTTAAGGGTTTGGCTGTAGCCTCTTTCTGCTTCTTTGGAGCCAGGTGGAACCAGTCATGTCCACCACAACCTCTTCTCAGACATACTATCCCTGCACAACCCCAGCCGACAGCACGTTGACACCAACACCCAGTAAAAACTCCTACTAACCCCCACAACATGTTTGGAATAGAGGAAACCTTAAAAGGGAAAGCCTTCATGAAAAGAGTTAACTTAACATTTTCAGTACCACAGACATTAATAAAATGACTTGAAGAATGGCACAGAACTCTATCCGTGATCAACAGTTCGCCTTGATTCAACAAATGGCCAGTTATTTGTGTTAAATAAATTGAATTAAGTAAGCTCAGGATTTTTTTTCTTTCTTCACGCAGCCAGCTGAGGGACCCAATTCAGTTTTATAACCTAACTGATAATGATTATTTTTCTTGGAATCAGCTATTTCCAAGGACCCTCATGATTTATGCTGGCTTCCAAGGATAGCCTAGAAAAGTCAAAGCTTACCTCTAGGTCTGGTTTTTCAGATATGTGCCCATATTTGATATTTTGTACAAAGAACACACAACTGCTGAACTCATGAGAGAATGGGATAATCAAACCTTTCCAAATCTACAATTTGTTCTGGAAAATAAGAGACACATCTTGTGGATTCCCTTTAGATTCCCTTCTGTGGGTGACACATTAACAAAAGGTCATTATGTCCAGAAATAAAATCTCCTGCTCTTAATTACACTTCAGAATAAGACAGCTTTAACTGGAATTCTCAATACCATGTGTCAGAAGGCTTGACAAATTGTAGATTTTAGAACTGAAATTTGGTGATGAAAAAAAGGGTTTTTTTATCATCAAACACCTATAGCCTGATAGCTTTGGAGCCAACCAATAATTATTGGTATTAGCACACTGTGAGAAAGAATAGGATGTGGCTGGCCAAGGGGGTCATACAGAACTAGGGCATCACTTCCCTGGGACAAATGTCCTTGTTCTGCCTCCTGGAGGTAAGCATAACACAGAACAGTCAAGAAGCGAGCATGGACTATTGACCAAAGGTCAACCTGGTAGAGAGAGATCAAGACCACCAAAGACTCCTGAAGCCCTCCGACCACTTTCCAGGCAGATCTAGAAGAATGAACTGTGCGTGATAACTAATTTGCATAGAAAAAAATTAACTTACCTCCAGGGCAGGGAAAACTTATCTATAAAAAGGTACCCTCACAAAGCCCAAGCACATGCTCCAGGACCTTGGACACCCCATTAGATGGATAAATGTTGAAGCCTGGATGGATGATATTTCTTCCTTTATTCCTCTCTTTCTCTCTCTAATTTCCCTCTCTTTTCCTTTCTCTGTGCCCTAAATTAAAAATCCACTACTGTATGCTTATACTAGAAGATAAAGGACTAACTTACACCAATTTCCATGCCAAATGAAAACTCTGTGAACTTTTGCAAACCCTCTGACTTTTGTTGTTACTTTTGACCACAAACATCTGCACACCTGAGTGTTCCCTTTACTTTCAGAGTAGGATGACACACTTTTATTCAAGATTTTTTATTCTAAATCATTTTAATAAATATATAAAAAAATGTTGCCACTTGCTTGGCAGATAGAAAAGAACAAAGCATATGTTCATCCAGTCATCAAGTCTTAAAAATCCTTTAAAACTTTAATTGTGGTTTATCTCCTTTCTCTGATCAGTGGTAAGCATAAATGGCCTTCCTCTGTAAGGAATAGAGGCTAACTCTAGAATAAAAACAAACAAAACAACCAAACACAAACCCCTCCAACAAAACACAGCACTCACTAAATAAATAAATCAATAAATATACAGTACAAAATAAGTACATTACATAAACTTGTGTACATATTACTTATACATACAATACATAAATATTATCAAAATTACTGGGTAGGAATAGAACTTTGTGTACATGGGCTAAAATGAAAATTTAAACATATTGAACAGATGGTGTCCTGGGTCCCTACACTGCAATGTACAAGACCCAAAAAATATCAGTGAGAAATGGAATATCTACCTCTCAGAAATGATAAAGTATTCGTCACTAGCATATGTTAACTAATCTACTAGTTTAGGTGATCAGCATAAACGGGGAGGTAAATAATTGAGGTCAACTGAATCTCCCTCTACAGGTCCTCCAAAATGTCTGTGGATATTGAGTATACAAGGAATACAAACAGTTATTTTAGACCTACTGAATTGTATTCTCTCCTTCTCATAATGCCAACATCATAAGCCTCAAGTATCAGTGAAGAGATTCCTGAAATCAAAACATTATATTTCAGCCAGTGCAATCCAACAAATCTTAACTCACTTGTTACATTAAAATATGTGCATGATAAATCAATAAATATAAATGTGCTTAGTGAGAAATAGTTGTTCTAAACTCATTTTACAACTTATAACAGTATTAGACTGCTTGTTCCCCACAGGGAGGGAATTCTTTTATCTTGCTATACCCTGAAGAAGACAGGTAAAGTTTTCAAGTAAACAATTTAGATGGGAAATAGCTATTTTTCATATATTAAATTGAAGCTTGAAAATGTTTGAAGCAATGAAGAAACTAGTGTTCTCTAAATAAAAAATAAATTGTAACAATGAAAAACTAGTCTTTGAGCATGTAGCTAGACAAAAATGCTTTAAACTTGATCAAATGAGTAACTAGTATTTGAAAGGTCACTATTGAAATTAAAAGCATTAACATTTAATCAAAAGTAAAAACATAGTTTTATTTTTTGTAAAATTAAAACTAAACAGGAAAATCAGGTACTTTTCCTCAAATCCTTGTTATGTGTAAAAGGCAAAGCACCATGTCTGTGTCCTCAAGAATTTACTGTTAGTATAAATGAGGTATTAAACTTGCAACCAAAATGCAAATGGTAATGATTTGTAGAATTGCAATGGGTGCTACGAATTCTAGACCAAATTATCTAGTCGCCTTTTCAAAAATAGAGAGAGAAATATAGTTGGTTTTCCACCTCAGTCAATTAATGGTCTCAGTTAATGATAAGGGACTAAAATAAAGGGTCATTTCTTGGTGTAAAGTGACTGACTGGGTTTTTTAGATCTCTATGATATGTATGCATTTACAGAGTTAAGCTAAAAAGTGTTAGCCAATTGTCAAGTTGCCACTTGACCATTAAACAATTTTTATAACAGCTAAAACCAGCTTAGGCCAAGACAAGCCCAGATAACTGCTGAGACCCTGCAGTGTCAGATCAATACAGCTCCTGTGGCCTTTTGCTAGTAACTGCACAAGTCATATTTATTGGACTACAGGTATATCCATAAAAAGAAGAGAGACTGCTATCCTTTCTCTAGAAATTGTTCTTATGCATTCAAGAAAATTTATTTACTCGTCAAAGTTTCTATATTTTACACATGTATGTAAATCTTTTATTTTGCCACCTTTTCATAAAAATTAAAAATTCAGCTGCCTCTGTAATTCATGGAGTACTGAATAGGGCTCCATCTCATTCAAACTATGCATACTCCTCCACTCTCATTGTTAAGTTCAGCAGTGAAAGAAGCAGAGAAAGATTTGTATTGTCAGTCAAAATATGTGAGGAAATAAAAAAAATACCAATATGACAACTTTTACAAGATGGTATCCATGGATTCATGGCTGATTATTAAAAAAAAAAAAAAAAAAAAAAAAACAAATTTTGGTCAAGACCTAGATATTGCAGTTACTTTACTAGCAAAACCCAAAATATAACTGAAAAAATTGTTTTGTGAAGTAAAAAACGTATAATATTTTATTTGTGCAGAATTTCTTTTCCAGGATGACAGATACAAAAAAAACTCAGAACAGACAAAATTTTATTAAAATTACAGAGAATATAGAGATCAGAGAATCACAGAATATTTGAGATTGTACCTTGCTGGAGGTGCATTCTGTACCATCACCCAGATAATTAATGAAAGTGTTTAAAGGGATAGGCCCCATTATTGACCTTGTTACTGGTCTCCAAATAGACTTTAGACTGCAGGTAGCCACAGTCTGGGCCCAGCCATTCAGCTACATTTCAATCTACATCACTGTTTTCTCATTCAGCCCGTACATCAGCAGTGTCTCTATAAGAATCTTAGGGAATACTAATATTAATACTAATCATGGTCATTTTCTTGTTGTTCATGTGCCTGGAAATGGTTTCCAGGATCAGCTGCTCCATCACCTTATCAAGGATCAAGGTGAGCAGCCCTCAGTTTGTTAGGTCCCATCCATTTTATCCTTCCAGAAGACATGAGTGATGTTTACTTTCATTCAGTCATTGGGAACTTCTCCCAATTGACATGATCCATCAAAGATTGTCAAAAGTGGCATCACAATGACATCTGTCAGATCCCTTAACACTTGTGGTTTAATACTATTAAGGTCCATGGATTTATGGATTTCCAGTTGGTTTATGTATTTCCTTATCTGGACCTATTTCTCTTCCAAGAAAAGGTACATCTTCCTGATTCCAACCTTTCTCTCTTGGACCTGAGATTCCTGAAGCCAGTCTAACTAATAACAGTAGGGGCAAACAAAGCATTCAGTACTACAACCTTTGTCCCCCATCTAGTCTCTCTTTTGTCTCTGATCTGGTTCTGGCCCAGATTTGGGGGGGAAAGACATGTAGCCAAGGCATTTTGCCATTTGATACCATCTTACATAATTGTCAGGTGTGGGAAAAAGCAATCTCACTCACTTCTGAGAAGAAAGGGTATTCTGTCACAGTCAGGGAAAAAGCATGGCCAAGGGATGGTCTGTCTACCATTGTTTTATTGTCCTGGGCAATGTGAGCATTTTGCATGTAAATCATCCTCTCTTTGTACACTTTTGTTTACAGTATTGTTGCCGTTACTATCAATTTTCTTATCTCATTGCTGCTTCCAGTAAATTGTTTCAGTCTTTACCTTTTTTGCTTACAACTGGAGGAGGAGAGGAAGCGAGTGCTGGCAGGTTTCCAGCGGGAGCACTAAATTGTGGAATACCATTCCTTGACCATGACAACCTGAGTTGGCCCTCAGTGTGGGGCAGGAAGAGTTGAGATAACAACAGATCTGCACTGAGCAGCTTGAAAAAAAATTTGATCTAAGCAGTGGCTGTATTAGGTAGGAAGCCACTGGTTACAATGTTGCTTGGTGTGTTCATGTGGATGTGGTACCTAACCCTCTGTATATTCCTGTTATGTGCTTCTGGTAGGGATCTTTTTCAGTGCAGTGAGAGGTTGTTGTACTGAGTGATAACAGTTTATGGCCTGATAACATCAATGGCAGTGAAAGTCATTTGGGATGTGTATTCAGTGTTGCTCTCCTGCCCTGGCCTTGGGTGCTACCTCTGGGAATTCTTCAACACCAGTCTATGGTTCACCCAGAGGATGGGAGAGGATGATTTTCCTTAGCCTTTCACCTCTTTTCCTCCTTCAGGTCTGTTACAACAGCTTTTGAGAATTTTGAATTCCCTTTGAATGTTAAGGAAAGCAGGCTTGTTGCTAAGCCTGCCAGGTCTCTTCAGCGTGGTCCACACCATGTTTAGAGTCAAGAAAGAGATTTCTATGAAGGTCATTCAGATATCTGCCCCAAAGATGGATAGTCATGCATGGCATGGAATGTGGGAGAAAATGGGGCAGTTTGGAGGGAAATTCTCTGCTCCAGCAGTTTGGAAGTGTACCCTGAGGAGGGTAGACTGCAGTCTTATCTGGGTACAGTTCTTCTCTAGAAGAAGTAGCAATTCCACTACATATTGATTTGGAAACTATGTAAGAACAACTCTATAAACAACCATTTTAAAAACAAATCTGCTACAACCACAATTTCAGCTGGTGTAAAGACATGAAGTACTTTTAATGCTTAGATGAAGCTTGTAAGTTAGCAGACAGCCTCATTTCCATAGCAGCCAAATTTTATGAAGCCCTAAGCCAATTATTTAATTAGCTAATTTGCTCAGTCACAAATAATTTGCACGTAGCTCTAAATGTCAGATTTGAAAACACTGGGGAGACGTAGTCCTAGTGGAAAGAGTATTACTGAGACTAGAATTCCCTCACAAGGTTTTTCTTGGAAGTCTCAACAGGTTTGAAGGATGAAGATCGGTTTGTGTTGGTGATTTTGTTGAGGAGTAGGGAAGAAAGAGGAGAAAAGAGTAGTATGAATCTCAAAATACTTGATATATGGTGAACTTCATTGCCTAAATAATTCCTATAGAGATATTCTATCTCTCTAATATCTCATTTTAGTTTAAATAGTCTGGGCACATGTATGTTCATGAGACAAATAGACTTGTCCACCTTCCAAACTGATATTTTATTCCAAACAGAATTTTAGCCCTTTGAAAGAAAATGAATGCGTATATTTTCCTTTAACCCATATTCTTTCTATCAGTTTGTTCTGTTCCAATCTCCAGATCTATTGTTTTCAGAATTCCCATCCTTTCTGTCATTAAAACTTTATGTCTTCATAGTGATGTTTTTTAATAAATCTGACTCACCGAATCTCTATCTTTGTTATAATAATAAGAAAACCATCAAATTAATCTGCTAGGTTTTTTTAGCAGTAGCTTTACTTTCTTGCTGAGTAAGAACAGTCATTCTCAAAAACTGTTCTAAAAATTTCCCCCACCCCTGAAATAAAGTAATTTGCAAGAGTTTCCTCAGTGTTGGCAACGTTGGCATTATGGGAAGGTGAGCATTGAGAAAGAAGCTTTGGAGTAAATCTAATGGGTAAACGTTCTGTTTTTCTCTCAGTCAGTTGTCATTTCCAAAAACATTTCTAAAACATCTTTGCAGCAGCTCCTCTCCCCCACTCGACAAAATATTTCTTTTCTGTATGTCTAGTTAGGTTTCTTGTTCTCATTGGAATTCCTACCACACTTTTTTTTCCCCCCTTAGCAACTGTGATGCTCCTCTCTCCCCACAAATACTTTTGGTTTCCTCTATCAAGCTTACAGTTGCTGACTTTTCAGGAGAAAAAAACACAAATCCTCCTCACAAGTGGGAAGACAAAGGTAAATCAAAGTTGTCAGCATTCAGCATTTCTTCAATATCATATTTTTAAGTCACCAACTTCTTTTTTTTTTTTTTTGATGATCTGAAAACCATATTTCTGAATACTGAGTGATTGCAGAGATCACTAAAGGTTTTTGTTCCTGATCTTTTTTTCTTTTCTTATTGTGCTTCTCTGTGTGACCTGTCAGCTTTACAGGTACAGTAAATGAAGTATGATTGGAAGTCTTCATCCACAAATGATTTCATGTCCTAGGGAATGCTGGGTTTCAAGTTACATATAAGTAAACCATGTTGACCTCAATATTCCATTTGAAAATGTTGGAATAGGAACAACACTGAGAAAGCAAGAAAGGTTTTCCTTCTGCTATTTTTTCTAAGTTCAAAACAATGACAATAATCCAGTTACACGGACAGATACACATAAACTACCTCTGACATTATGTGTCATGTAATGATTTGTCTTGTAATTTCCTCTCTCAAACACAAACAAACACGCTCACACATGTCCACATATAAATATTATTCTTCATCCTTTATCTCAGAAGTATTTCGATACTGCTTCCTAAGTACTGAACACAGGCTGCAAAGCTAATGTTATTAGCTCTATTCTCTGTCTTACTGTGTTTGTTTTTTCTAGAGACAAAAGGAAAATTAAAAAAACTCTCTTAAATTGTCAAAAAGCTAATTAAAGTTAAAAATAATGTTAAAAAATACAAGTTTATATTAAAGAAAACCAACCAAAAAAAATCTGCTACAAAAAAACCACAAAAAAACCACCAAAACACTCAAGACCAAGCAAGCAGATGCCCAGAAATTCCTAATCTCTCTAGTTTTACACATAATTCAACCCTTATATAAATGCTAAAGGTAATATTGGCTCTGAGAACAGAGATGTTTATCCTCAGGCCATCAGTAATAAAGCTGGCTTCATGTAGCATGATAAGTAAATGCAGATACATATTAAAGGTATTATTGGTTTACTACCTTATTTCCTTCACGTTGTAGGCAAAGCTTCCATCTGTTGTTGTACAATATTAAGCTCCCCCATTTAATCTACTTATTGTTTAATTTTCTCTCTTTTCTTCTTGTTTTTGAAAGACAAGTTTTCATTTTTTAATAATTTACTGCAACACTATTTTTCAACATTGTCTACATTGTTTTGTTGCAGTAACTTCATTTACCTACGTCTGAACCCAGACAAAATACAGCAGGAAAAGAATGAGTCATAAATAAAACAAACCACAGTATTTTCTCTGAATACTGCATAGGTATTCTGTAGTTAAAAGAGGGCATGACACTGGTTCCAGGGAGACATCAGAAATGCATATATTAATATTTAATAAAAATAAATAATTCTCCTGATATATCTGTATTTTAACATCATGCAGATGGCCTATATTTTAATTTAAATGTTGAAAATAAAAATAAACCATTTCCATTTTATAAAAGTGTTTGAACAGTAAAATTTTATTTTTTTTTAATTTGGCTACTACTATATGTGGTAGATATAGACTCATTAATAATCTGTTGGTTTGGTTTGGGTTTTTTAATAATCCTGGGCACTCTTATAAAATAAAAGTGATTTAATTTCTTGTAAAAATATTCTTTATACTGATTATCTCCTTGATTGAAAGAATAACAACAATACTTCTGTCAGTTGCATCCTAAGGTTAAAAATTTTGATTTAAAATAACAGGTAGACTTCAATGATCTTCCAATCCAGATTTGATAAAAAAGTCCATAATCACATGAGTCTCATAACAAGTTATGATACACAGTGAAACTGTCTTTGTTCCTACTCTGACAGAGTAATGCAAATACTTTTCTCACAATGGTTCCAGAAGGTGGCAGAATTATTATTATGACACTGAAAAGACTAAATTCAGTGGTTTTTTAAAAATTGGTGGGTTTTTTAATTGTTGTAGTATAACTGTTCTCATAGCTCTAATTAGTGCTGGTAGCAAATTACGTTTGGATATTTTGGAGTTTCTATATTTCATTTTTTGATGGAACTTGTGATACTTTGTTTCTCCTTTCCTTGATTTAACTTCAAGCCTAAATTTAGTGAAAAAATAAAATAGAAAGAACAACTATGAATACTTTTAAATGTTCTATAACATTAATTAAGGAGTATCATAAAGAAGGTAGACAAGTACATAAACCCAGTATTGCCTTCATGAAGGAGATTCATAAAATAGGGAATTAAATACAGAGTTTGACACTGTTTTCCATGATTTTCCAGAGTAAACATAGAGTACTTCCCCTAAAATTAGACAATTACTCAAATTTTTTATAACTGGTCCGGATTCGGTGTAAAAATCATGGCATTTCTCATACTTTTTGCCAAGTTGCAACAAGAAGACATCACCTCTGGTTAAAAGAATATAAATTCTCCTCATAAACTGCATTTTTTAACATATTTTCATTTAATATAAGATATTCAGTAAATAAAAACATAATTGGTCCTAGGTTCATTCAAGGATTGTTAGTCAGTAATTTAGGTAGCAAGGATGTTTATTTAAGGAGATGGAGCTTCATCGTTTTGGTTGTCATAAATAAAATTGCTTAGTAGAACTTAAAAAATTCAAGTGCTGATTCAGAGGAATGTTGTTCTTTTAATGTATGTGATATATCGAAATAAATGTTCCCAACAGAATATCAGGGCATAAGTTTTTTATGTACCTCAGCAGAACACATATTACTAAATTGTGAATTTTTTGAAATATGCATGGTAGAACTTCATTACTTCCTGTTGTATTACGAAATCTCAGAAAATAATCTCTGAGGACTGTGAAGTCAAGTGACTTTTGAGAAGGAAAATGGGAGGGGGCTGCCCAAGGAAAAGCACTGAGCTTCAGTTTGGATTCTCATCCTATGCTATGTAGTCAGAGGATTAATATACCAATGCGATAGCATCCTGTACTGCCATAATTCAATCACTCCCAGAAAAGACACTCCCTGAAATCTGGTAAATATTCACAGGAGGGATATGGATGAAATGCCGAGGAAATCTATCTGAATCCCATATTCAGACATTCTGAAAGGTGTAATCAAATGGAAATTGTCCTACTGCAGGGGGTAGTGATGAAAATGGTAATAATACAGAGTCTCAGAAGCATAGAAAAGCTGTCAGCGCTCTCTTATGTTGAAAGGATGGGAAGTTTAGAGATGTGTAAACACATTAAGGTCAACCTTTTACTCTAGCTGAAACTAATTTGGACAAATTTACTTCAGAGTAAAAGTAGAATACCTAGTGTTAAGGGTATTCTCATCTTACTCAGCTAGTTTCCTTAAGGCATTAATAAACACAACTTCTTGTTTGTTTGCTTGTCTTCCTCTTTTGAGTGAAGACAAGCCATTAGAAGATAGAATGATGAGGAAATGTTTATGAAAACAATAATTTGACAGCCTCATATTTTGTAAGGTGTTTTAATTAACTTCATAGAATGGGATTCATCTTTCATATCTTCAGACAGCTAAAAGTAATTATCTGTGTCAATGCCAGTCGTCTCATTTCCCTTTTTCAGAAGAGATAGAGGTGTCAGCATTCCTTTCTATTCTGATGTGAGCACCTAAAATCCCCCACCGAGGTGTCAGTATCCCTACACTGACTATATATAAGGGTTGTCTGATTACCAGTTTAGATTTATATGACTTATTGATGCTTAAAAGTAAATTAAATTAATGGCATCCATTCTTCCTTGGCAAGAGTTTATTTGCACAAAACCAAGGCAAACCTGAAATATCAGTTTAGTAACACCATATTGGACTGCTTTTCTCTCTGTTAAATTGTCTGCAAAGAATGAAGCTATGGCATCTCTGAATTATACACAGATGTTCATGATGAAATCTTCTCTAAATACTCATCAAATTAGAAAAGTATCCTTTCTGATATTACTTCTGGATAGTTCTGTACTGTTCATTGAACAGTAACATTCAGAGAACAATATTAAAATTATGTGTCATTATGATGACATAATGTATAAAAGACCTGTCTGTGCTAAATCATGATTGTACTGATGTCAGTAGGATTATTGCCATTGACCTCCATATGACTAGAATTTGGAATCTTGTTCTATCAGACTGTGTCAGATCCAAGCAGGATGTTCTGAATTAAACTTGACATCAATCAACTCCTTAGATTGAAAAACAAGGCTTACCCTGGCTGCCTAAGCTGTAACAGCAGGGACTTCCATCCCAGTGAGACTAACAAATGCTCCCATCAATGGTCCTCTTGATTTCAGTGAAATTAGTGGGGTTCAGCACTCAAGATACTGCGTGATTGAGCCTTAATGTGGCCTATGTATGCTCCAGATGGAAAAGTTTTGTGAGAATTTATAACAGACTCATACATTGCTGGGAAGCATCCTCTTTCTGACAGGGTTTACAAAGCCACAATTCTGCCCATATAGAACTGGCTGTGCCTCTCACTGATTCAGAATGTATTTCTTTCTAACAAAGCTGATCAGCCAGTGTTTAAATAAAGATGCCAAAACCAGATCCCATGATGTCATCATTAGCTCTACTCCCACCAAGCCAATGAGACCAGGATTGACCAAAAGATGAGCAATTATGGGAAAGCAAACAAAACAGTAGAAGAAGTTTTATCCAAGACAGACTTCCCACATACATAATTTTGACAAAGGAAAATATGATAGAAAAGCTAATATGTAGCTAAAATGCATTAACTAAGAGGTCTCATTTTCATAGTTGATTGCCTAAAGCTTAATATTTAGAGTAGTTTTAGGTATCTAATTTTAGGCACTTGGGTTTGGACGCAAGAATTTTAAGTAGTCAAAAGCAAATATTGGAAATTTAGATACATAGAATAAGAGAGATAAAACCGTTAGCTGAATTATCCCATTCAGGTATAACTATTGAAAACCTCATTAATAATAATTGAGTTTGGTTTTAAGTTCAGAACAAACTATTTTGCCTAGGTAGATATGAGTTATTTTCAAAATAACGAAATCATATAAACATACATGTCTTTAAACTCCTACTTAATAGAAAAAGCACATATAATGGTCAGTATCTGGAGGCACAGCTATTAAAATATATCAGAAGCTATGAAATTAAGACAAAGCTTACAGGTGCATGAAGATTCTAAAAGAGTGTAGTAGGTTGTTTTGAAGGCCTTCCTTAGCAACTAAGGTCAAAAACTAAGGAAGTATTCCATCCGATTCCTTTACATAACAAGACATATAAATAACATAGAGATTAGAGACCTCACTCTCTTCTCTTCCAGCGAGGTTCAGGTGCAGTGGGTCCCTGTGTTGGTCTCGCTTATCTAGAGGTTGAGGTTGGAGAGTGCTGGCCATGTCTGCAGATCTTGTTTTTTTCTGAGGAACGTGTTGAGATTTCATTTTGCTAGTTTTTTTATTTTGCTAGTTTTTGGGTTTGATTGTGCATATCTGTTCTACTTTTGTCCCTTTTTGTCCCTTTTTCCCCTTTCCCTTTGAGGGGTGTTTGGGGTCCTTTTGCTGCATACATAGTATTTTAATTGTATATAACTGTGATATATGTAAAAATATATATTTTGATATAATTTGATTGGTTTCGGGTTCCTCAATTTTTATAGTTTTTTTTTCCTTTTCCCTAAGGGAAGAAGAGAGGGGGAAGGGATTTTTACTGTGAGTTCAGGCATTTGGCAAGGAGCCGGGTCCGAACCATCACAAGCGGAATCACAAAAATGAAGGGTAAAAGAGGAATTATAAATTATCAGCCAATAATACTTGCCAAATTGGCAACAAAATGTTTAATACATCCAGTAAGAGATTTGAAAAAGAGAAAAAAAGCAAACAACAACAAAACAAACAACAAATTTTCTCTTATTAGGTCAGTTTTAGCAGTTGTATATATATTGGTAGAAAGTATTCTGGAAAACACGTCAACTAATTCTTCATTCCATGTATCTGCAGAACAGAATGGATGCCTTTGGCTAGGATACAGGGGAAAAAAATGATAATCATAGGTGTTACAAACCTTAAAATGACACTGAAATGAAAATACAGTTTCATTCCTTTGACTGCTGGTATTTTTTGCAGAGACTTCTATGCAGAGGTGATAGACAGCAGCCTAACGTGTTATCTGGAGTGTAGCTTCTATGATTTTTGGCTCTTACACTCAGAAGACGCAAAAAGAGAAGGGCAAATCATGAGAAGCTGCCACTAGGCAGACTTACCTGGCATCATAAAAACCAGTGATAGCCTCCACAACATTGTGGAGTTTAAGATCCTGTTGATCACACTGAAAACCAATTGTAGCACAAACACTCTGGATTTTGGGAGTGCCAAGTTCAATGTGTCTAGAGCTTGGAGATTCCATGGGGAGTATCCATGGGGGAAAAAAGAGCTTGTGAGTGCTGTGAGTCATTGAAGGATAGCCTCCTGGAAGCCAGCACAGGTTTATTAAAGGTAAATCACACCAGACTAACTTACCTTCTAAGACAAAGTAACGCTTTCTGTCCACATGGGGAGAGCAGTGGATGTTGTTAACTGGACTCCAGCAAAGTGTTTGATACTGCTTCCCACAACCTTCTTCTGGATGAACTGGAAAATACAGATTTGATGTATGATCTGTGAAGTGAATGGGAAATTGGCTAACAGGTTGCACTCAAGGAGTGATAATCAGTGATTTTTACAGTATGATCTTAAGCATCTTTATAAATTATCTGGATGATGGGATTGAAAGCACCCTCACTAAGTTCCACTGAACAGAAACATTAGACTGATGTGTTTGTTATCAGCAAAAGAAGTTTAACTCATCAAATTGCACAAGCTTAAATTAATAGGTAAATTTGTAATACGCAACATGTACAAAAACCTGAATGAAACTTGAGAAAATAAAGAGGATTCAGGAAGCCAATGAATTTTTTTTTAATTTTTGTTGGTTGAAGAACAAATCCACATTCATTTGCCTGGATGTGAGATAAATGTTATTTGACTTGTCTGGACTTGCATGACAAAGTTTTCCTGAATGGTTGTAGGATGTCTGTGTATAGGTGTATTATTCCATAATATTTGATTTATTACTCCTTTCAAGTGAATTTGACTGTAAAGATGCTATCATGGAAAGTATAAATTGTAGATTATTCAGAAATAGAAAAATTTTACAATCTGCATTCATATTTTGACCAAGGTTTAAGAGCTAAAAGCTACTAAACAGGTAATGAACTATTTTCAGACCTGTTGTGATTCCTTTGCTTCTTTTCCCCAACTGACCTTTTACATTGAACAGTTTTAGACTAAGAGTTTCAGATATATTTTAAAATTATAATTTTTTGAAGACACTTCAAATTTTAGAAAGTAGCTGGCACTTCAACAGCAGACTCGGTAAAGGAAAATAAATACTGAAAGATCAGAGATTCATTCCCATTTCAAAAAGTAGCCACCTGAGGTGAAGACTAAGGAGCATTGGCAAGAAGTCTGCAGATGATTGTTCTGTACCTTTTCTGCAGATATAGAAGACTACTTTTTCCAGAATTGTCACAGGTAGAGTGCATAACTGATTAATTCATATTTTCCTGTTGTGGCAAAAATATTTTATCAGCATGCCACATTATTATCTGACAGTGAAGCCATTAAAGAATTATAGTCTTCTGGGTAATCTTTGCTAACATAACCATAATTACACCATCATGTCCTCTCCATAAACCCACTGAAAACCATTCTGAAAAAGATCTTAGGGAATTAGGGAGGTTTGCTGTAAGTAATATTTGTTACTTACTTTCCTCTGCAAAACTTTACATTTCTTTATCTCAAGGCAAGTATGTGAGGTTTAAGTATCGGAGTTTTTCGATATTACATAATTTTAAAAGATTTTTCTGGAACAAAATTTCAAAACTATTGTCAAAAGAAAAACCACTGAATACTACCTGAAAAGTGGGAATGCCAATCTTCCAGTGGAGATGAATTTGTCATTCATCTCCAGTTTAGACAAATTATGTTGAGTCAGTAATAATATGTATTCTACCTCTAAAGAAAAGAACAAAGTGTTTTGGGGAAGGTGTTTAAATACCATAAATTATGTCAGGCTCTTGAAACTGTTGAAACTTTGGAATATCGTAGCTAACACTATGAAATGCAGTCCAAAAAAAATTAGGTAAAAACGTTGCATAGTGTGCACCTAAAAACTGTGGAAGCATTTGACAACGATTATGAACTATGTGGTTCAGCTGTAGTATATTCCTATGATGCCTTAGTATGGTTTGTATGTAGACATATCATGGAGAGAGGCCACATATAGCTCTTAAGAGCTGAAGGCCCCTTTGAGAGACAGAATAAGAAAGCACAGGTCTTGAGCAAAGTGCCTAGAGACATTATAACTTTGAAAGCAATTTCTGTAACATTCATCAGAATTATTACTATGGAGTTTCAGGTCAACTTATTATCATAAGATGCTGTATCAGGGAAAATCTCTTCTACACAAGTCTATCTACCACCTTCTTGTACTTTTGCTACTGCAGAATGACTAATGTAAAACAAAGACAAAAACAAGAATTGAGACAAAATGAAAACAAATCTATGGTTAACATACATATATATAACATACATGCATAACACATATTAACATAAAATACTGTCTTCACTCACATTTGCAATAAGTTTTGATTTTCAGGCTTCAGTGCAATTATTTGAAGCTTTATATTAACAAGTATTATTTGTAATGTTAACATAGCTAGGAGAATCCAGTTCGTCATTCTTAATGCCCTTGGCAAACATTTAAACAAACACATACATTCATTTTCATTACAGTTGCAACAAAACTAGCAGGAATGTTGCTATTTGTCTTGTTAACCCCTCCAAAACCTAAGCAAATAAACAACTCATATTTTAGATGTGTGGGGTTTTGGGGTTCAATTTCTTGCATGATTAAAAAAGTTTTTTGACTTTAGTGATCCCATTGTTGTTCACTGCTGTATAATATATGCCCCTCTCCACATACAATATGATACATAAGCCAAAATCCTAACCTTTTTTAGTGGGTAAAGAGTCATTGTCCTGCAAATGTTTAAACAAATGTATTTGATGATGATGTCAGTGATAAAGCTATTAGGTCCTTTAATAAAAATACTTACTTCTTCTTCTAGTGGATATTCTAAAAGGTCATTGCATTGAAACCATCAGGTTGCACCTGCAATTCTTCTCAGTGCCACTATAGTGGGATTGCTAAGGAGACCTGTGGGGTTTAAGAAATTTTTTTGCTTTCTTTCTTTTGAAGGCTACTAGATGTACAAACATCTATTTGCAGTGAAAATATTAAAGAAGGGTTGTTTCTTTACAAACAATGTAGTATTACCTGAATTAGTATTGCAGACAAAATGACATGCTTAGAAGTATATGATATGAGTAAAAATAGAAAAACTCATCTTATGACTGTCTTGTGAAGACTTCATGACATAAAAAAATTATTTTAGACCCCAAATCCAGAACAGCACAGAACAACATTTGGAATATTTAGTCAGTATTAAACATCTAACTGCAAATGAGCCATCGATTAATATTTGATGACACTAGCTATAACAGTAATGCTGTCCCTTTGGCTTACACAACACTGTGCTATCACTGTTATAATGACAAATGGAAAACGTGAAAGGAAATCAAGCATTTCTAGAGCAGAATTCATATCTAGTTCATTAGGAGATGCCACATCCTTCTAAACATATAGACCTGAAACCAACAGTCTCTTGGGAATTCCAGATACTTTGACTTGATACGAAAATTTTAAAACGCTTTAGTATTTTACACAGTAATGACTGTCCCTCAACCACACTAATTATGAAGCTCGTAATGAGATTGCTAAAAGGTTATATTTACACCCACATTTCATCTAACCTAAGTAGATCTCAGATGCTCTGTTTTAAAATTGCTTTCCAATGTTTATAAGAGATGTGGGCAAGGCTGGTTTTGTTTATGTATTTTATTTTGGGGTATGAGGTGGCATGGAAAAACTGTAAAATTTTTCCTCTGTGATTTAGACAGAGTGAAGATATAATATGTCTGTTCATATGAAAGAAGGAAACTGTTGAATCCAACTTCCTATATGGATGTCAGCACTGTGATGGTGAAAGGATTAGAAAGAATTAATGAGATGTAAATCAGAATAAATCTCAGTAGAAAACGCAGCAAACTATTGCAAACATAAACTTTTGATATTTGAAGTCTAGTTGTATTTATCTTGCCTGTAAAGTGAAGCCTGCCATTCATCTACCAAGACTTTTCAATAATCTTCTTTTTATTGGTTATCTTTGAGCCAAGTAATTTCACTTTTAAACTCTTCTTTCATAAACATTTAAGGTTGACTAGATTTGCCTATAATCTGTTTCAGACTTCATCAGGACCTAAGTGCTTCTGCCCTTCTTTCCTCATATATAAAGATGAAGCAGCAAATAAAAGACTATGTGACGAAGTTTTTTTTTTTTAATTTTGTGTGTGAGTCACATTACTGATACAAATGACAAATGCCATCTTTGACTTGCATGTTGTTTAGACTCTAGCTAAGCTACACATTGTTTATTAAGGCTTGCATGAGGTCTTCTAAATGTTCCACAGTAAAGCATTTACTTTATGCACCCTGAAATGCCATCAAATCTTGGCAAATAACAAAAAAACCCACCCTGAAGTGTTTTATTTTAGTCCCAATTTTTATTAACTTATTTATTTGTATTTATATAATATATAATTATCTCCTATTTCAGGCAAATGAAAATAAAATCCTTCATCCTTTTCATAATCATAATGCAACAAGAAAAAGTTCTGCAACCTTCAAGTGAAAATATGTTCTATTTTGATTAATCCTTCTCTCATCTCTCCTTTCCCCTCTTTGTCACCACAGGAGTTAAAATGACTATAATTGAATATTTATTTATTGCACTAACAATTAGTTTTCCACTTTCTTCTTAACTAATTTCTTTTTCGTGGATATATACATATAACTTAAGGGTAAAGGGTCTACAATAATTACTAACATTTTTCCCCCATAATTTGTATTTGACAAAAAGCTTATGTCCCAAATGGTTGTGCAGCTTCAACGTGATGACACAGCAAAGATATTTGTCCATTTTTTGATATTTTAGTAAAATGGTTTCATTAAAATAAAAGAATACAGACACTGTAATCAAAAACCCTCACCATTTTCCTAAACTAAACAGATTAAACTCCCTTCAAAGTACTTTTTTTTTCTTTCTCCAGGAATAACTTTAACAGCCTTTTAAGTCTTTGAATGGTTCTTTCAAGAACCTCAGCAAAACTTTATTCGTTATCTTAATGATTACATATGCCAAACACTGAAGGAGACTGAATAAGACATTCTTGTCTTATTCCTGCTCACAGAAATAGTACTCCTACAATCTATACATCTGCAGAGCATATTGGTCTTTCTGCCTTTTAGACCTCATCTGAGTTACCTTTGTATTAAAATACCTTAGTCACTTTCAAAGTAACAACTTTCCCTGTTCAGTGGGAATGCATTCCTGTTTCCTAAATAAACAAATTTACCTGTTTCCTAAATAAACATATTTACCATGTACCACATTTACTCAACATTTACCATGTTGAGATCGTTAGTGAAAATGAACAGTTCTTAGACACATACACACATTTGCTGGGCCCAGCTTAAAGCCTTGCAGTAAATCTGTATAACTGCCTTATATTCAACATGATCTACCGCTTCACCCATTTGTGTCCTTTTAGAATTAATTATATATTTATTTCAAATTAAAAGAAAAAAATCAAAACATGTTTCAAAACCTGTTGAGTCCCACTTAAAACATCCCACTTTAATGATGATTTTCCACTGATAACCAGTTTTACTTAGTTCTTATTCAGCTGAACACGAACTTTACACAGTGCCTAGTGTCTTCTTCTGGCTCTAAAATCTGTGGCTTTCTGATAATTGTGGTTGACTTCTTTTTCTGGTGGGCTTTAGGGAACAAAAATCACTCTCCTCAACACATATCTAGTACATACCATTTTGAATAAAGAAAAATTGTACTAAAATTACACACCCCACTACCTTCAACCAGACAAATGATGGGTTATGATGGAACATTTATCCCTCCCCACAAAAGTGGTCAGATCTGCTCTTGGTGTGGTTCATTTTCTTCCACATTTATCTAAAATGTTGACCTATATCAATTGCTCTGGGGTGCTGAAAGTGATGCCTAATGTTAACCAAGGTCACTAAATTAAATTTAAGAGTAATGGAACAGATATAAGACCCTAGGGGGAGAATGAATCAAGTTATTGGATCATCCTTTCTGAACTCAAACATTTTTCACGCACCTGGTTTTGGTTAGCATGCAGGGGGGATAAAAGAGAAAGCAATTCATCTCTGCTTAAAAAAGCAAGAACAATAACTCCCCTTTTGTTTTTTATTTGTAGTCATCTAAATTTTCAGTTTGTTTCCTCATCCTGGTATATGCACGTCTGCATTGTTCCTGCTTGAGTTTTGGCAGCCAATTTGGGGCTGCGTTTCTTGAGAGTATATAAAACTAACATTGTAATGTGGCTCTTTTGACAGGCAAGACAGTCATGCAAAGCAAGATGAATGGTGTGTCAGTTTTCCCTATCATGGGATCTCCATGATAGGACCCAGATGAGAACTGTGAGAACTTGTCGCAGAGGCAAGACAGACCAGATATGGCTTCAAATGGGGTTCTAAATCTCATATAGTTTTGAAGCTACTGCTACAGCACTGAATTTGTCATAAAAGACTTGTCAGTTCAGAGTTCATTAAGGTAAAAGATGAGAGTGTTTTATCTGGCCACTCTTGAGCCCTCCTATGGTAGGAGCATGGACTAGTTACAATCCTTGAAAGTAAAAAATGTGCTATTGCAGTGTTTTCTTCCTGCTTTCCTTTGGATCGAATCCCTGTGGAATACCTGCTCCTGGCATATAAGTATTTCTTTTCCTTGTTTGTCTTTTTCGGCTTCTTTGTTAAACTTGGAGGTGTGTTTGCGATGTCAATTCAAAGTCCCTTGAGATTTGGCTGGGACCTGAGGTGAGGTGTTAAACTTCACAAGACTGAATTGGAACACTTAAGGTGAGAGACAGGGTTTTAATCACTTGCACTGTGGCTGCCACAGTAGAAACTTTGTGACCTCAGCTGAGTTTTCTTTTACTCAAAGTCCAAAATCAATAGAAGTATTCAAGACTGGAGAAATGACTTGTGTTTAACTTTGCCCCCAAAGTTGGGAAGCATCAAAACTTGTATTTTTCAGATGTGCAACTTAAAAACTGTGACTCTGAAATGCTGAATTTCACTATTTTGAATTCCGTGTTTCGTAAATAATTCAGAACTGCAACACCATCCTTGACAGAACACTTAATCCTGCTGCTTGTCAGTCATATTTTCTTCACGTCACAGAGGTTTGCTCTTGTTCTAAGGGGCATTTATACTCTTGCACCTCAACATTTTTGGCACATACTAAACAAGAATGACAATAATAATAACAATAACAATAATAATAATAATAATAATAATTAGGTGGATCACCTATAGTCTTCCAAAGATTTTATTTTAGCATTTTTATTGTAATGCTAAAACCAGTATAAATTGATATATAAAAATAAATAGAAAATCTATACAATATAAAATTGAATAGATGTTGGAAAGAAAAATAGTTCAAATGTACTAGGCAACATCAGTATTTTTGGATGGAGTCCTAGTTACCACAGTCATTGAGTTCTTCACAGTATCATATAAAATTCATATTGATAATGAAGCCATACTGACTATGCTAAAAACATTAACTGATCATATATGCACTGCAATATTCTTTTTCCTTATGCCATATATATATTTTGGTGCAGCCTAGTAAATTATTCAATATGGTATACAAATAAACCTCTTGAACTGTGCTGCATATAATTCTATTACAGTGACCCCAGGTGTTCATAACAATGACATTTGTAGTCTTTCACTCAGCATCTGCGTACATGAGTACCAATAGTTTTGGGGCAGAAGGAAATACATTATGAGTAAAAATAATATGACAAGTCCTGACAGGGATTCTAGTCCTTTGATTGTATCCCATCTTATGATTTACAAGCAGTAGCATGATCGTCAGATCCTCCAGGTCTGTTTCATCTTTCTGTTAACCAGCAAAGTATGTTGCATATGTACATCTAAAAAACAAAAACAAAAACAACCACCACCTTCCTTGGCATTTCCATGGCCTAATAAGGTGAATTAAAACAATATATACCACTCACCATCTATCAAATCTACTCTATATGTTGCTTAAGAAGCTAGACTTGGTGGAAGAAAAGGAATAAGGTGGTAAAAATATGATACTGTGCAGATCTCTTGTCAGAAAATAATTTCCCACAGAAAATTAATCTATGTCCAGCAATATTTTTTCAAGCAGCTGTCACTAAGGAACACTGGATACAACAGCTGATGATTTGAGTTTGATCCAGTATAACAAGATTAAAGGGCAAGTGAAAAGTACTCCACTTATGTATGAACCATCAGCTGCACAAATATAAGATGGAAAACAACTGGCCAAATGGGGATGATCTTGGAATTATAGCGGATTGCTCTTTGAGCATGAGTCAACTGTGTCATGTTGTTACAAAGAAAGTAAATATCAGACTACCATGTACAAGCAGAGCATCCTCTGCAAAACACAGCCAGTAATCCTTGTGCTTATTCAGCACTGCTCAAGCCTTAGTTGAAATGCTGTGGCTAGCAATGTGCCCAGCAAGTTGGAGGCAGCACAACTGGAGAGACAATTGCAGCATCTGAGCTGTAGTTGAGATATACAGAAGACAGTTTGCAACAATAAGGACAGTAAAGGTTTAGGGCAGATTTCCTAAGGATCTCATAAGCACCCTGTCTTTAAGATCAGAGAATTTGTCAATCAGGAATAACATACTGGTAGGTAATCCTGCTTTGGACTGAGGAATGGGCTGGATTATCTCTCAATTTCTTTTAGAAACATTTTTTAGGACTAATCACATCCTTAATGTCACCTCTTCCTAGATAGGTAAAGAAAATGGGTATATAATATCTCATTAGATTTCTAGTTAGACACAAATAATGATCCTTTCTTCACAAGAGATTCAGTAAGACTCATGAATGTAAAAGCTTATATTTTATCCTGATTGAAAGCAAACTTTGTTCTTCCTTTCATCTGAAAAAAAGCATACTTTCCAAAATAAGGTTCATCATGAGGCAAAATTACTTTTTTCTCAAGTTAACTTAATTTTTTTTTAGTTTTTGTTTGTATGTTTGTTTTTATTTAATGTAAAATTATTTTATCTCTGAAGAACAGAAATCTACTCATAAGTCTCTGCCATGCCTTTTAGTGAACACCAAAAAAAAGTTCACTTTCACAAAATTTTCAGATGTTTCCTTTGATTAGTCACAAAAAACCCTATCTAAGTACAATCTTATGGGAAGGTTTGGCGTAACTGATAGAAGTGTTTATCTACTTCATGCAATTTAGCAATCAAAGAAAGAAGGACAAAGATCAAGGTGGGCTTTCTGACCAACTATTCCTTATAATTTATCAGCCAGGCTTTTTGTCTGTAGTAGCTAGAACTGTAAAGTAATCCAATGGGAATTGATTTTTTAAGATATTGTATATAATCTGTTATGTGCAAACATCATCACTGGTTCCTTAATTTTTTTGCTACTGTGAAGTACCTGCAAGAGATTTTTTTTTAAATTTTGAGTACTTAAAGAAATACTGCGAAAGTCAAATTTAAATGAACAATTCTAACATGAAAGTCAGTGGAGGGGAAACCTCAAGATACCATTTACTTATAGTTGTTTCCATGCCTGCCGCATGTCTTCAAAAGGTGCCAACATTAGTCAGAGAGAATCAAGACTTTAAATCAAAACTGGGTGTCTTTCTAAGAGATCTATTGTCTCTCAAGCAGAAGATATGAACTTGATGCATGAATTATTGGTTCAGATTTTACGGCCTGTTACACAAGTTTTGGAATAGATTACCATAATGGTTCTTTCCATCTGAACAGTACATGAATCTGAATTTGGTATGAGCACATTGAAAGGCATTGAGTGTCTCAATGAAAATAAATAATCTAAAAAGCAGTAACTACTATAATGAAAAAGACACAAAAATGTAACATCAAGGAATGGCTTTTAATTTTTTACTTTCTCTAAGAAAGTAAAAAAAAAAATGGTGTTAATTTCCATATTCCCCATCCTCAAGTTAACTCTTAATCAAACGAAACAAAAATAAGAAAGTAATGCTCTATGACTTTTAGAAGTGACCTTACACTTCCTGCTTTATTGCCCATATGTTATTAATTATGTGTTGACCAACTCAGTAGGATTTCTGAGATGAAACAAATGCAAATTACACTTTCTGGGTGAAGGATATGGGCTCAATAAGGAGAAAACAAGTAGTAAATTTGCTGGTGGTACATAAATCAAGAAAAAATTTAGAAGTGTTTCCATGCTGCATTTTTTCTACTGTGAGAATGGTCATGGTAAAAATTTGCTGTAGTTGTTAAAATAGCAGATATAAGTACAGACCACACAGGGAGCAGAAACACAGAATAAGAAGTGGTCATTAAAGTCACAATGAGAAATATGACCTTATCTTTAACAACAGAGGTGTTAACACAGGATTTCTCACCACACTGATGTTTAAAGAGTTCATTTAAAAAAGTCCTTGTTTGGCATGCTTGGAAATGCCACGCTGTAGCAATATGAGATTTGTAGCATATAGAACTAGAAAAGCATTTTATGGCTATCCCTGCATTACCGGATCTGGGAGTGCTTTTAAGTTAATGGTTGCAGGTTTTATCTCCTTCCATCACTTTCAGAAATGCCGCTTCTGTCCTGTCTTTCATATAAAGAAAACTTACAGGACAGACAAGGGGCAGAGCTTGCTTTAAAAAGACCTCCGGATACTTACTGAAGCACCTCCCAATTGCCCATGAAATATATAGTTTTAATCCCTTCTATTGTAACCAACTATATCACATAATTTCATTCCAGATTTAGGAAACTACAACTTGAAAATATGTTTTCACTCACTTGTGTTCTAATGACTCACAGCTGAAATAGTGAAACATTCAGATATTAAGAACCTTCTTGTAATTTATGAATCAAAGTTATTTATTGATGATGTATATTCTCTTTTTTTTTTGTTGTTGTTAAAATTTATCCTTTAACTAAAATAGATCTTTATTCCACTTTCATTTTACTCATCTGAAGTCTTCTCCAACACAAAATGTTTTCCAAGCTGTTTCTTATATTAGTAATCAGTCTGAAGTAATATTTTTTGAATATGACCAGAACCTTGTAGAGTATTCCAAACAGATACAACCAGTGCCTTATAGTTACAATGATTGTACTTACTTTTTAGAGAGGTAATTCAAGTGATGTTAAATAGTATTTTTCCAGTTTTCATTTTCCATACCCACTCAAAGGCCCGTCCCACAGCTATTATGCATACTAAAAATGTTTGTACAAGAATCAGTACATGAAATACTAGTTTCATCAACTAATAGGAACAAAAAGCAATGGGAAAAAAAAGGAATGAAGTTGATTAAAAAATGCTCTAATGATAAAAGAATGCTTGAGATGAATATTTCAGTTACTTTGGAATACTGGAGGGAAGATATTCTATGTGTTTGAAAGTCAAAATAAGATATTCAATTTCAATCCTTGTACCTAATATGCTATATATGTCAATTAGACTTAAAATTTAAAAGTATATTGCAGTGATCTAATGTTTTGAATGGCTACACCAGTATTTAAAAAAAAAAAAATTAAACTCTTAGAATCCATAAAACACCTTGAAACATTGAATTGTGTTCTCATGGGGAATTACAATTATTCAAAATGTAGGAATTTCTCAAGGTAGAAACAGCTCCTTAAGTATTAACCATTTTCTTTGTACTGTGCACCCATGCTCTTCCTGTGAGGAGTGCAGTTTAGTACTGAAGTTCAGGAAAGGGTCCTGGAATGGTCTTTCATCTAATTTTCACAGAAAATTCCATTAGTATAGGTTGGAAATAACAATGGAAAGATGTTTTGCTAAGCCACTTGATAAGAATTTTAAAGCATTTTTCAGAGGCAATTCTTTGGCACAATCACCAAGTCAGAAATCTTCAGGCTCATTGAGTTTAGGAACAATTTTCCTTGAAAGGGACAGAACTTTTTGTGACTCTACTGTCTAAGAGAATTCATACAGGCAATTGTTGGGACACAATATAAACCATAGTCTTCCTGAATCAGCTATGGACCTCAAAGGCAGAACTTGGCAAGTATGGAAAGGATCTCATGTGCCAGCAGAGCATAGTGGTGACAAAACTACTCTTGCAGCAATGCAAGACAATCTGCAGAACTGCTAAATAAAAAGCAGCCATATGAATATGACCCAGTGTCTGTGTCTCACAGAATTTCAGAACTGAACAGAGGATCCAATTTCATATATTCCCATGTCATATTGCCTTCCTTGGGTTTTAAGGAGGGTTTTAAGATTTCAGTCATAGGAGTTTTGAAAATTATACCTTGGCATATCTCATTTAAGAAGACCATCAGATCTCAAACTGACTTACAGCTGAGATATATGTTCAAGAAAATGAGGGGTGGAAAGACAAAGGAAGATGACTCCATGATCTTAGAGATCTTTTCTATAAATGATACTATGATTCTATGATTCCTGGTAAAAATGCTTTTTCACAAAACCTCCCTCCAAAAATCAGAGACCTTCATGGATTTTCTGTTATTTTCATCAAAGTTTATAATGGATGATAGATAAATCAAAATGTAGGGAGAAAAAGCTTCATAATACTGTTTCTGTGTTCTTTTGTGTTTTTCTCAAAGCTGTATCCATCATATATGACATTTTGTGTCATTGCATGGTAGCACAAAGGCAAGCTAAATCCAGACTAAAAGCTTCATGAAAAAATAATCAATCACCCAAGATATCTGGGTTTGGTATTCAGAGAAATCTGGACACACAGTATGGCTAAAATAGCATGAGAAATTATTTTCTTGCATTATTTTTGTGCTCTGTGCTTTTCATGCATGATAAGATTTGGATTTTTTCCAAACCATTTACCCAGACCTACTTTCTAACTGTGTACTTTTAATACCCCTGAAATGAGTTTTTCTCATGTTCTCATCGAGAAACTTGAAACTGTATTGGAAAAGTCGACAACACAGCAGACAGTTCAGTAAATGCAGATGGAAAACATCACTGTGGGAAAACTCACATGATTAACTTATTATTTAAAAATAAATTGTACTTTAATGATATATACATTTACTTTAATGATATATAGGGGTAGTTAGCAAAAACATTCCTGGAACAATTAACATCACGTCTTACTGACAAAACTGAGTGTTTTGCTATTCGATATGTTTTCAACAACAGAATTAATTTTCTGTTTTGCTTTTAAACTTTTCTCTTTTTATCTCCCAATGCCAAACATGAACGTTTCAGTTAACAGTAATATAATAATTTATTTTTAGCACTGAACTCACTAAATTGGGACTGGTTAAAGTCTTTAGCAAAACTTGTAAAAAAACCCCAGATATTAGACAGTACGTGAAGTATTGTAGACGACGACTTCTTCACTGATGTTTTTGAGAAGTTTCCTTCTCCTACAGTTGGAGGGCTGCTGTGGAGTGCCTCCCCAGCCATCTCTTCGGACTGTATGAACCCCTGTCCCTTGCCCTCTCCTCACAGAACAAGTGCTCCAGACTGTTCCATTGTGATGATGCTCCACTGAACTCGCTACAATTTATCAACACCTTTCTCTTTATGCACTCAGAAAAAAACTCTACACAAACCACATTGGCATGGATCAAATATTTAATTTTTCCAAGTCAGGTTTATTTTATAAATAAGTGTTAGCACATACGTGCAGATAAATGATTCAAAAAATGCTTGCTTACAGAAGAAGTAGGAATTCCCAGCAGGTTTAACAAAACCTCCACAAAGAAGCCTCAGTCCACCCCAGGAAATCAGTTGTATTGCCCCTTCAATGGTTCTCTTGGGACATCATCCAAGGAAATGGAGATTCAGCCGATCAGCGTCCCCTCTTCCTGAGAAAGCAGAGCTAGTGCTGCTAAAAATTGATGTCAAAATACTTTCACCAATTAATTCTACTCAGCTTTCCAGTTAAGCAGCAAACCATTTTCCACAATCCTGTGCATTTCTGTTTTCATTGGAATAGGAAGATGTTCATATGCAAGGCATAATGAGTAAGAAACTGTCCCAGGTTATACAAAGATTCTAGTATCCACCTTTTCTGTTTTCATCAATTATGCCTTTTTGGCTTTTTTGCTTTTTTGCCTTCCTTAAAGAGACTGAACTGCTAGTGATTAAACTTTTGACCACCTGCAGTGTCTGCTCTGAGACTAGGCTGTCAGTGCTGACGGCTCAGTCAGCACTGTGCTTTGCTAACAATGTGCAAAGTGGCGACCCACGCCAGGGGCTGAAGGTGTGCACATTTGACATTTCTGGGGAACAACCAGCCCAAAGGTTTTCACCTTGTTGAGGAGCCATAATGTACCATAATGGACTCAGCTGCACTGACATAAGGGACACCTGCAACATCTTAGAAGGTGTCAAAGACTCCCAAAATATCCTGTCATTCACAGTATTAGATCACCCAGTGTAAAACTCCCCACCCCAGGGGAGGTGTTCCCACCTGAACCTGAGTGTATATAACTGAGTTTCAGAGTTTTTGTCTCCCACCTTCACTGTACTGTGATCACTGCTTTGCTAAATGAACACTGAAATTGCAACAGCCCAGTCTCACTGGATCCAACCATTATCTGGCAATTCCTTCCAGTCACGGGGGGCGGGGTCCACAGCCCTGCTCCAATTGCCTGTACTGGCACCACAGCCTTACTTGAGCCCGACACAAGCGTCTGCCAGTATTGAATCCCAACTATCTGCCAGTTCCCGCCAGCACTGACTCTCTAACCATTTCTACCAAATTTTTTTTGAGCATAGGTGAGGACAACCATGTGGAAGGGTGGCCATGTGTGTGGAAGGATGTACACCATCTCAATTTGGCCGAGTAGGTGGGACTTGGGAAGATTCTCCTCATCAGTTGGTTTAACCCAGTTTTATTAGTATTTTTATTAACATTCTTCTTGGCAAAGTTACTTTTTCACTTATATCTGGGTGTATTTAGTCTCCCTCTCTGTATTGGAGAAACCAAGAGTATTGAGTCTGAAAAAGGAGATTTCTGTCCAAGGTCTCCATCCCTCCAAATTGTCTTAAACTGAGACATAATCTGAATTTCAGAAAAAGGATTTTAACATAAAGGTAACTGAGATTACCAAATTAAGATGATTTCAATTAATAATGTAGTGAATAGGTTGGGACAAATTTCTCCTTGTGATAAATTAGTGTATTCCTAAAAAAAAAAAAATCTTTCTTTCTTGCGTTTTCTTTTCTTTTCAGAACTTATGTTCTCTGTATTACAATTATTCTTAGAGTTGAAATCCAAAAGGAAAGGCAGATGAACAATTTTGGAAGTCTGCTATTAAAAAAAAAAAAAAGTCTGTATAAAACCTGGCCTATGCAGTAATTTTAAATATGTGAAATGTCAGGTATGTGAAGTAAAATGTTTTCCTGATTTAACATTCAGAGCTATATGCCATCATTACACTTAGTAATTAGGATGTAAAATAGGATTATTTATTTCAGTCTATATTGAAAGTAATTTCACTCCCCAAAATACAGTAAAATATTCATAATACAGAATTCAAGAAAAGGGAAATACCAATGAAATTTGCAGTGACTTGTCTCAAAAGAAAAGAATAATAGGAAAAAATAAAATGCATCTCAAGCATTAATGGATTAAAGTAATTATTTATCTGAGGTGTTGGGATTGATTTTAGGTGCTGTAAAGACTTCAGTCTCCCACAACAGGGACATATGCACATAGCCTCTCTACTTGCTCTCTGTATCATCCCTCATTCTTTTCCTCAGGCTTCCTATATTCAAACCCTTCTTGCCCATCTTTAGAGAGAAACTTTCAACTAGTCCCAGCAGTCACAGATTTTCTGGGTTTGTTTTCTTCTCCACCTTACCAGGCTATAATTGTTGTGTCCCAGAACACTTCTGCTAAAGCAGATGACATATTGAAGAGACAGCTATATAGTGGGGATTATATAATGAGGATCATGAATAACTAAATCCATAGAGAAAGCAGCTGGAATCTGTGGCTGGGTAATCCAAAAGTGTTGTGCATGAGGGCAAAAGAAATAAAAAGATACTTTTTTCTATGACATGGTTACTTAGGTACTTTACATCCATAGTGAGGAGCACAGTATTTTTAACCAGTCAAACGTATTTTTAAATGAGAAGAAGAGACCTCACAATAGAAAAGACCAATCAGATACAGAAGCTGAATTACTGTGTTGAGTGACATGTGAATTGCATCAGTTTTACCCTGGAGGTGACTCTCCCTGCCAGCTATACACAGAGCCTAGACAATTAGGTTAGGTACACACCTAACTTAAAATGACTAATATTGTTGAGCTTCCCTTCCAGTTAATTCCATTAAAGAGTTTATCAATAAAGATATTAGAGTAGCTAGATCAAATTCTAAATGATGGGCAAATATACTGAAACTGCAAGACATCTTCATCCTGTACAGACTGATGGAGAACAAATACTCCTCTTAGGACCATAATTTTAACTTTTCTTTAGTTCCGGCTTTTAATTGTTCTTCAGCCAAGTATCGATTTCAGATAAGTACTGTGATTTCCGAGAAACACTAGAGTTTAGGTTTTGTGTAATGCTGGTACTGTGTTGCCTACGTAACACTGGCACTTCAGCTCCTGTTAGTCATTACCTTTTTCAACAGCTTACAGAGCAGTTGAATAGAGTTTTAGGGCACAACGAAGCCTTGGACTTGGAGATGAAAAGAATAGCAGCCTAGATCTCTCCTTAAAAGTTGGAATTTGGTAACAGAAGAAAGAAAAGAAGGTAATTTCACCCATTGCTCATGAATGTTTCCTTTGTAGAATGTATGACCCAGAGACTGCCTCAGATTCTGGGTGCTAGTTGATAACTGACAAAACTAAAAGCTATTTATTTCTAGTGAGTTTGTCTTGCAGTAAGTAAAGAAAGTTGAATTGACAAGTTGTCACTAAACCTACACTAAAGGTAGTTTCATGTCTTTAAAATGAATGGCTTATAAACATTTCAATTAAATGTAATGAATATACTAAGAAATAATGAGATTAGGATAAGAACCTTTTTTTTTTTTTCAATATAGGAAGGGGAAAAAATTAAATTCTTCTTTAAAATATGAAGAAAAAAATAAACAATAAGTGATTAGTGACAATAAAGAGACAATCTTGTTTTGTGCAGAAATTGTAGGAGTCAGTTAAAAAGTTTTATGGAAAGACATTGAGATACCAAGTATGTAAAGATGAGTGCCAATGGGTTTTCAGAGTCTAAGTAATCCAGATTCCTTTTTTTTTTTTTTTTTTCACTTAGAGGACAAGGATTGACAAATGCACTTAGCCACTTGCCAGTGATGAGGAGAAAATTCTCTGGACATATTGTGACTTAAACATCAGTTGCTGCAAAATATAACAGTTTTATTTAAAAATCAACCAGGCACATATGTATACAAGAAAAAGGTAGTGGGAGAAAACTGCTACTTTTATGTTTCTGAAGAAAATCTTCTACGTGTTCTCAATGTTTCTCATGGCTTCTGGTAGTATCAGAAAAATATAAAACTAAATTTTTTATTATTTTTTTCTTGATACATACAGAGGAGGATTCATTAATTGTAAGGGCATTGATGAGGACTCCATTCAGCTAACTTAGCCTGCTGTGCTATGCTGCTTCTGGATGTGATATGGAAAATCCAAATTTCATATGTCTTACTGTACCTCCTTTATGCATTCTCCCCACTCCTGTCCACACTGCAGTCCACTCTAAACTGTAGATATGCTCTCTAGTGAATTTCTCTTTTGTAAGCTCCTAGGACTAAGCCTCAACATGTTCAGATGGTGTGTGACTTTGATGAACAAAATAATAAAAGGAAACAGATAAAGAAAATTCAAAAGCAGACATTATCTTCTACTTTTCAGTAGTAATGATAAAGGGGGTGATCACAGTGGCAAAAAAAAAAAAAAAAAAAAAAAAAAAAAAAAAAAAAAAAAAAAAAAAAAAAAAAAAAAAAAAAAAAAAGGGCAGCAAAATGAGAGTACAGCCCACATGTGTAATGGCAGCAGAATGCTTCCTTCTACCTGATGATTGGAAGTAAGAAGATGAGTTTTTATGAATGAAAACAAAATAGGATAATATTTCAGCGACCTCTGATAGACTCCAACTATATCAGACTTAGGAATCCTTCTGATTTCTTGGTACAGTCCAACTACATCTTAGTTTCATATTGGAGTTTTAAGCATGGGGTTTCCCATATTTACAATGATTTACTTATTTCTGTAAAATAAAAATCTGAGCAAATGGGTTGATTTTTAGTTCATTAAACACTTTCAGAGATCTCTAGGATGTCCAGGAGGTAGACCCACAGGCCTATCTAGAAGGTTGAGCTTCTAGAAAAGAAGCAACTCCATATGGTGTTGGACTAATTAGGACTGTCTTGACTCCCTACTCTTTCCACCATCTGGCTCCTGAATGCTTGATTATGCCTTAAGGAAACATTACCCTCTGGATCACTTGTTAGTCTTAAGCAAAGCAGACTCTTTATATCTTTCTCTTGGCCATCTGGCACTCTTCCTCATTCTCTTTGCAGGGTCACAAGACAAATTCATCAGTCCTTACCTTTTTCTGCCCATGTAAGCTACCCCATTATGAGGAGCTTCACATGGCGATCTCTTAAGTGCATTTGTGCAGCCCTGAGATAGGACCTTGTAAAGGTTGATTTAGGGAAAGTATTTCCCAGGAATACCTAGAAGTTATGGAGAACATTGACCTAATACCTAGCAATCTCTGTGAAGTATAGCTTTCAGTCATGCAAGTTTACGCAAAAAGCTGAGCCCACACACTTTCAGAGAGCTGTCAGTCATGCTGGTCCACATGAAAGAGAAGTGTTCTGAAACAGTTCATTCTTATGTAATGAGAGAAGATATAGGGACACATGGCATTTGGCTACATCATCTCTTTTTCCTATAGAAATTAAATAAGGAAAATAAAATGAAATCTAAGGAAATAAGAAAGATAATAGAAGGTGTGAAGGGATGAGGGATGAGGGCAGGATGACAAGTAACCCAAAATACAAAAAGAAATTTGAAATTATAAAATGATAAAAAACTACTTTGTTTTGGTCCTTCAGTTATGTAAGGCTTTTTCTAGACCATTTTTTTCCCCAAAAACAGTGCTATCTTCTTGAACATTTCAATTTTATGACAGACAAATTCTCGTCTAAAAACTTACATCAAGGTTCTTTCAACCAGTTCTTATAAAATCATAAGCACATAAAATCTTAATATTTGTTCAGGAAAGCTGGAAGTATGAAAATAGTAAATTACAAATTAAAAGCTCTATACTTTTTAATGTAGATATCCTAATCATGGACATGACAAAGATCTAATCCCTTCCTTAAAGAATGGCTTCCAGTAAGTTATTTTTTGGATGGATGAATGAAACAAATTGATTTCCAACTGAATTGTGTACAGTCAGTATGGATAAGCCAATAGCAACATCCAAACATTTCTCATTCTATTTAGGAAGACTCCAGCTAAGCTATCTGTATACAAGTGTTTTATTAAATGATACAGTCATATGACAAAGAGAAATAGTCATTGAATGAATGCATTGGATTCAGAATGAACATGATACATGAGAAATTTAAATGGGAAACGGAAATAAAACATGGAAGAAAATGAAGGTAACTGTCATAAGAACAAGAGAATTGGAAAGAACATGTAACCTTAGCAATGCAGTCTCTGAAATAAAAACCAATCTATAATTTTTTGCACATTTAGTCTACTGAACAGAAAATCCTTAAGATCTGAGGTGAACTGAAGAACTACTGGTAATAACCAGAGAATTTTAATAGTAACAAATTCAGTCCAAAGAAAGAGACTATTACTTGAGTGATTTACAAGTGTGCTCTGAATGACAAGTATATAAGAGAAAAAGATGCAAGAAAAAACCACAAATTCTGCTATTGCTATGGAGATGGACTGCCTCACAGTATAGATACCCAGCATTTGGGAAAACAATGGCTTATGTGGGGAAGGCATTGCACTTTTATGAAGTGACAGACAAAGAATCATTATTACTAAATACTTTAAGCCATAAGACTATTTAAATAAGTATAAATGGTAGAGGCCTCAAAGCCCAGAAGTAAAAAATATATATGCAATGTGAGAGAAAGCTGGTGAATAAGGCAGCAGAAATAAAACAATTTAATTTTTTTTTTTTGGTAAGAGTTAACGCATTCCAAGATAAATCACATAAACAGGTAAATAGACTCAAGAGCATCAGTAGCTGTCAAAGCAAAGAGGAAGAGAATCACACACCAAAGCACACAACATCAGATTTTATCCATGTGGTTTAAAAAGTCCACTAGATGAGAAACACTTATCTGTGACTCCAAGAATAGATAAAAACACAAACAAC
>NW_020955393.1:314531-317130 GCF_003031625.1 Empidonax traillii | reverse complement strand
CAAGATAAATCACATAAACAGGTAAATAGACTCAAGAGCATCAGTAGCTGTCAAAGCAAAGAGGAAGAGAATCACACACCAAAGCACACAACATCAGATTTTATCCATGTGGTTTAAAAAGTCCACTAGATGAGAAACACTTATCTGTGACTCCAAGAATAGATAAAAACACAAACAACCAAAAAAAAAAAAAAAAACACCCACAAAAAAACCCACAAAAAAACCCAAATGCACAAAAAACTCAATGAACACACACAAAAATCTCCAACCACTCACTACAGTTGTTAAAGTGTTGGTTCAGGAAAATAATTGTCCTTTTCAAGGAGATGTTGAGCAAAAAGACAGTACTGCACACAGATAAAATGGCACCTCTGGTATCAAAAAAGCATAGAATATTATATCTTGGTATATCACAGACAGAAAAGAGCTACTGTAATACAGGCACCAAAAAAAAAAGAAAGCAACACAAAACAAACCAAAGCAACAAGAAGCTATCAGAAAGGAAGCACTGGGATATATCTATAGTACTGACTATTAGTGACAAGAACAAAATACTTATAAGCATTGATATCATACAGAAGAAGTGTTGTGTAGCAACAATTTATACTGAATTCCATATATTTCAAATAAAAGCAATGTGACATATATAAATAATATATGATATATAAAAATTGATCTTTAAATGTTTTAATACAATTTGTAAATGATCAACATCCAAAAGTTATTGAGAATAATCAATGAGATTTTTAGAAGATAATAATTTGAGGGGTAGTTGTTGGATAAGATTTTTAAGTGGTGTTCTGGTTTACTAATGGATGTGTGAAAGTAAAAGTGATTCTATACAAATATTTAAACTCCTAAGTATTCATCATAACTGAGCATCAATAGCAGTTATTTGCCACACCTAAAATTACTTGCCCTTAAACCTGTATTTTCCTAATCCTGTCCTAAGTCCTTACAACTAAGAATGAACAGTAACTAATCTCCGATAGACAGCTGTTTTAAGATAGGAAAGTTTGGGTGCTGGATATATTAAACATTACTGTTAGCAAAATCAACCTTTGAGAAATTTGACTGAACAAGACAGCATTTCAGAAGAATAAAATATATGAGACAGCATTTCAGAATTTTAGCTGAATGAGTCTGCAAATATGTCCTCCCTCATTTTCACTCAGTAGGATAAACAAAAACTGTAGATCACTACCAGCTGCACATTCAGTCAGGCTAGTAACAATTTTGAAAGCAAGAAAGCACAAATGTATTTCATATCCAGGTCGGAAATTTCCTAAGGTAGAGCTGTAAAAAGACTAGCAGCTTTAATTTGGAGCTACATATATTTTCAAATGTATGTCTGCAGAGCTCTTTTTTTTTTTTTAGAAGCTCAAACACTGACTTTGTTATTTGAAATCTGAAGATAAAAAAGCAAGTAAAACCAGAAAGATAGAGACTGAGATAACAAGGTTAGGACTTAAAAATAGTACTCAAATCTGCCAAAGACAAAAATTCCACAAATTATTTGTCTTGTAAATTACTTTATCTTTTATGGTAAAAAACCAACCAACCAACCAACCAAACAAACAAACAAAAGAGTTTGGGGAAACAAAAGAGTTTGGCCATAAAAAAGTTTGGCGAAACAAACACCTGAAGAAAAGTACAAAGATCAGCATTTACAGAACCATTGTACTGTCTACTCTTTTACATGGGTCTGAATCATGGGTCATTTACCACCACCACTTGCATCTCTTAGAACACTTCCATCAACTCTGCCTCCGTACAATCCTAAACATCCACTGGACTGACTATGTGACCAACACATTGTTATAAGTTAGTTTAAGAATTTAGACAATTCAGTTCCAATTAAAAATTGATAAATTTATTAAGCAAGCGATAATAAAGCAAACAGCGCTGGGTGGCCTGGGGGGCCAGCGCCCCGCCAGAGACACACACACCCTTGTTTGAAAATTGGGCTTTTGTACTCTCTCGATATCAGTTGTTGAATATTCATTCATTGTCCGTTTGTTGCCTTAAAAGGTAATTCCCCTGCTTTGGAGGTGGATGTTACCCCCTGGTTGGGTAGATGTTATCTCCCCTGGGCTTGTACAGGGGGGGTCTTGCATCATCCTTAGCTGCAAGTCCTGGAGGGCCTCTCTGTATCCACATGGCACAGAGAAATATATTTTCATTTATAATTTGTTCCCTGTTCCTGGCCGCAAAAGATTCCCTGGTGTTAGGTCCAGACAGGACCCTTCACCTTACAGACTCCACGGTACGCCTAGAAGTTAGTAAATATACAGAAATAGTTTTTTTGTTAGTATCCCCCTTTTATTTTAATTTGCTTGGAATAAAAAAACCGGTGCCTTTACTTATCACACACATCTGTCCTTGAACAGGCAGCAGTCACAAGCATTGAGGCCATGCTGCTGAGAACACAGCTGTGCTGGGCAGGGCACGTCTCCAGGATGCAGGACCATCGCCTCCCTAAGATCGTGCTCTATGGGGAACTTGCCACTGGCTGCCGCAAGAGAGGAGCCCCGAAGGGGAGATACAAGGACTGCCTGAAACAATCCCTCAGCCCTGGCCATATTGATCTCCCTCTCCT
>NW_020955393.1:311576-314510 GCF_003031625.1 Empidonax traillii | reverse complement strand
CCTTCCCTCCTCTCCCCTCTCTTCTTCTCTCCTCTCCTCCTTTACTTTCTGAGTGCTACTATATGTTTGCAGGATTTTTAGCTAGTATATCCTAAACAAACCCACATTTAAAAAATGTCCTGCATACATCTACCCACTTATATATTTGTAGTTTTGTTCTTAAATCTGTCATTCAAAGTAACTCCTCCTCCTCAGGCTTAAGAAAACACATTTTAGAGTGTTGCTCTAGCATTATGTGCAGTTTTTAAGTTTTGTGTATATATACATTTGTGTATATATACATTTATATGTATACATATCATATATATATGGACACATGATTATATCAATAGAAGAATACACACAATATCAAAGGAAGAGTGGACAATTTGTTCCACATGAAAATGTCATGTCTAAATCACTTTGAAGAGCTATGGAACTATGTTGGTTGTGAATTTGACCATACATCTATCCCTTTTACCTGATCGGTTCACATCATCTTAGAATTTATGGTATTTTTTGTTCTTCCACTATCATTTAAGTTTCTATTCACCCTAATAAAGCCTTCTAGCATAGAGACTAAACCTTTTCCATTAAAACATCTAGAAAACTTTCAGCTGCTACAGAGTAAAAGATACAGCTGAACTTGAAGTCTCTATTTGTTGCAAATTCTCTCTCATTAAAAAGAAAGAAAGTAGGTATAACAGAAAAGAGTAGCACATCTACTCTCAAGCTAGTTCTTAAGGCAAAATGGAATAAAGACCTTGGAAACTTCCATGGAGCTGGAATGATTGTGAATTGTTTATTCACTTCTAATCTCCTGTTGTTGAATTTTTTCCACAACAGCAAATTTTTTTTCCTGTTTTCTAAACTATCTGCCGACTCTTATATCAGAGCACAGTTGTCTAAACTCCAACTTCACAGTTTTAATTTTTGTCAACATTCAATTTTCCTTCAATTTTCCTCAATTGCCTTCAATTTTCTTCAAAAAAATCACCTCCTGTGACACAAATGCAGAAGACATTTCAAGTGAATCAGCTAAATTAAACAGCAATTGTATCTCTAAATCGAATTCATATGGGACCGCTAGCTACAACTTTAGTAGCATTTAGAGGTAAACAGAAATTAAACATCACCAAAGAATGTAATTATTCATTTAAAAAATCCTTTCAAATGGCTGAAATCCTCTCTTCCTCTTAAAAGACATGAAATTAATAATAACAGCTGGTTTGTATACAGCCCTATTGATATTTGTATGATGTCCCACTATTGTGAATGGGGTCTGGCTTCCTGCCAGATCTTGACGTGGCTGCAAGCTGTTTCAAGTACCAGCTAGTATTGAAGCTGTCAATCAAAATATGCTTCCTTTATCAGCACTGTGATATTTTATGAAATATCAGAATGAAATGCCACACTTGCATCTGCTCTAGCTCGAGATGCACTGTATCACTCAGGTGCAGAGCCAGATCCTTTCGAGTGCAGTGCCCACGGGTATGCTACCATCCTTTGGAAGCTAACTTTCCACTGGGTAATTTGGAATCTTATCAAAAGCCCATTGAAGTCAAAGGAAAAATTCCTATTGATCTCAGAGGGCTTTGATCAGACCCATGGTGAGCGTGTACTTTAGCAGTCTTTTAGTGCTCTTGCAACATGCACGGCCAAATGACTACACTTAATCTTTTGAGTAAAAATATGAAAATCAGCACAGTCCAGCTGAACAGAGTCAGAAACCAGAAAGGGATTTAACATGTGGAATTTGTCACCTGAAAACCTCTTAGTTGCCAAAGTTCAACCCTTAGGCAATCAGGAATATTCACAATTGCCTTTGCCTAGTTGCTGTTGAAGCCTGTCCCTTCCAGTGTTTCTGCTGGTGAGGTCCCCATGGCATGTGAATTATTCCTATGATATAAAGCTATGATACAAAGTCATTTTTTAGTGGCTAGTTTGCACCTAAAATCCACCGACCTGAATGAAATAGACATTTTCTACCAAGCACAAAGGTATGTTTTAATGTTGCTCATAACCTCCCTTGTGCTTTTCTGAACATGATCAGTGCACTACGCATGTGCTAGTCATAAGTGAAAACTTCTCAGTTGGAGAGTTTTTATGTGTGGGGCATCCCATTGACAAAGCAGAACCATTGTTTCAAACCCCATTGTTTGACTAGCAAGGGATATAAATTCCCTTTGAGGTTTTAATTTAGATCTAATCATTGGATTAATGTGAAGGATGAGCAGGGGCAGTTCTTTTCTGCCATGCTTCGTGGAGGATATACTGTTCATCTCCCAGACATCCCAAGGTTGTTTGCTCCCAGCAGAATGCTGGTTACTTGAGGAAAACCATTTTCCCTCTAAAGTATTTCAGGGAACTTCTATCTCAGACTGCTAATCTTTATGAATCCCTTTTCAAAGTAGAAATGGCATGTGTGGGAAGTTATGAATTTGTCAGTAAGGTGTAAGGAAAATGCTGCAGCAGATGTCACTGTTGTGGTTTTATGTTGTGTTTACCTTTGGGCTTGCCTCAGCTCCGGCATCTGTAAAGCTTTGGGAAAGCTCCCTTACATTGAAGTGCTACAAAGGTTAGAATTAGGTGACCCACTGAAGTCCCAGAAGAGCTGTACGGTCTCCTAACGAATGTGTTTAACATTGCTTTTATAACCAAGATTATTTCAGAGTTGCACTGATATCAGACTTCTCTGAAAACAGAAGTGGGAATTCATGCCTCTAGCTGGAGTAGACTTTAATCTTTTTTTAATGAAGTGACCTAGTAAGGAAAATCTACATGAATACTAGGAACTTGCTGGCAAGATACAATAGCACTGACTCCCCTACTGAAACATTTTGCAAGATAATATCCACAATTTAGAAATATAGTGATATTGCTGGGGTATCTAAAGTGGAAATAAGTTCATATATTTATGCCTATGCTTCTGAAAGACAATTTTGAAATTCTTTT
>NW_020955393.1:309936-310587 GCF_003031625.1 Empidonax traillii | reverse complement strand
GTGAGGATGACTGTAGTGCTACTTGTAGTCTTTTCTCTCTAAACTTAAAGCTGTGTCTGTGTGTGGTGAACTTTGAAGAGCTCACTGTTTGGGAAATAACTCTTCAAAGATTTCTGATTGGGGAAATTTTTGACACTGGCTGTGTTTAGAAGATAAAAAGTTTTGAAAAAGGCCACAAGTAGAGAAAAAAATCCTTAAAAGAATCCTGTGATTTAGAGAACAAGCTTTAAAGTTATCTGTTATGGTGGAAAGGAGTTCTAGTTTGTTCTGCTTTCTCAGGTTGTTGCTGTTTTTTTTTTGTTTGTTTGTTTGTTGTTTTTTTTTTTTTTTTTTTAATGACTGAGTGTTTTGTCTCCAAATTGGTTTGGTTTTGGCTTGCTTTCTGTGTGGTTTAGTAATTGGTGTTGTGTTTTGTTTTATCCCCCAGATCAGAGGCTGTGATATTTTAGAGGCTTCTACACAAATTTTAGCCATTAGAATATTTGGAAATATGTGATATAGTCAAAAGTCTGGCATAAAGCAGGTGAGTACTACCTACTGGTCCTTTACCATGGAAACAGAGGTATAGACAGCTGTGTCAATGTTGCCATGGTGAATAAGGTGAGAGTAGCTTGTGGCTGGCAAACAAGAGCAGGCATGTTCCAGACCAGT
>NW_020955393.1:298693-306342 GCF_003031625.1 Empidonax traillii | reverse complement strand
GTATAGGCTCCAGAGCTGAAAAGTATGCCCCTCCATGGATAGCATGTGGTACATCAACATGGAGTACTCCAGACAGACAGAAGTCTTACCCCTGAGAGACTTCAGTCATGCTTCATGCTGCAGCAAAAAGCACCAGGGTTCAGACACCCAGCTTTTCAGTGTGCTCTGCCAAATCTAATCATCTGTGTGTGCAAAAGCACTTTGCTGACTTAGCCACACAGACCATCGAGTTATCCTAACTTGTGTATTTATATTTCTCTCTCAATAAATAAAACATTCATAGATATTTAGGAGGGCAGAGAAGAAATGGACTGCCAAATGACTTACCCACAATGAAAAGTTCATATATGAAATCAGAAAAACATATCCAGTTACTGACTGACCAATGCTTATCAAATACATTGCTTTTCTAGGTAAACTGTCAAATTCTATAGTGTAAAACACAGATGTTATGAAAATGGGTACATAACATAGAAGTAGAAAAGAGACAGGAGAATGAAAGTTAATACTTTAATAACAACTTTATCTACATATTTTCCTCTTTTTCCTCACTTTTTCCAGCAGCTTTACTGCTGTTTTCCACAATTTCTTGTGTTTCACATTTTCAAACATCTGAATAAATGATGAATGTAGTTTGGTGTCCCAATTGGCTACATTTTAGTTCCACTTGATTCCTGTTATCACTTTATATAGTAACATTTTAACATACTCTCTAATCATTTGAAGCCTTGTACATGTGTGCTTGCCAAGTTGTTGACCCAGTAATCCAAATATTGACTGCAGAAATAGGGACATTATATGTTGTATTATCAATGGGAGAGCTCTACACTCAAAATTTAGAGCTCAGCTACAGGAAGACAAAATGCAAACTTCAATACAGCACACCTCCAAATATGTAAACATATTATCAATGAAATTATGTACCGAATGCAATTATCAAAAATCATAGAAGTTGTTAAGTAAATAGATGCTAAATTTTCAAGGAAAATTATTTATTAATTTTTGATGGAAGACCTGGACAGACCAATATTCCTTGACTGCAATTCAAAGATATTTAAAGTCTGATTTAAAACTAAAACAGGGGCTTGGAGATCCTGCTCTGTAACATCTATGGAATCTGCTTTGTTATTACTGGGTTGTTGCCTCCTGGTAAGGAAGTTTCAGAACTACAATGGTTACTTGTAAATTAAGAATTCTGGGTTCAATTTTTAGCCATTTCAAAGGCTTCATATCTGTGGTCTGATATATGCACATCTTCAGTTTCCTTATCTAACCTTAAAGTTAGAAGATTTTATCTGAATTTTTTGTATAGATTTCCATAATGGTTGGCATATCCCATCTTAATATTGTAAGAATTGTCCTCTGGAAGTGCTTCCTTTTCTTTCTGTAATGAAAATATTTAGAAAGATTGATTTTGTAATATAGGCAACTAAGCTGAAGATCCAAATTTAGACAATACGAACACATTATTCAAAACATATTATTTGTTGAGAAAATCTAGATTATAACCCAGGCAAGACATCTAAAATTTTAAATCTAAGACTAGATGAGAAGAGTTCAAAAGTCATAATATTTTTGGGGCCTACTTTTCAATCTGAAAACTTTTTTCTTCTCTACCTTTGTCTACTTATTTAGCATTGTTATTACTCATTCATATCATATATGTGAGTGTTATTTGTATGGGTATTCCTTTTGTTTGTATTATTTATATTTTTGGTAATTATTTGTATTATTTTTTGCTAAACACCGTCTGTCAGTATCCATCTGCTGTTTCTTGTTCTAGGCTTAGACTGAAAGCTCTTGGAGCATGATTCATCTTTTTTTTCATGACCCATTACACGTTACTCTTGGTTACTACAATGCCTAGGAATTCTAGTTTTGAAACAGAGCCCCACTGGAAAAGGTGGTCTACCAACAAAGAAGAAAACAACAATCCATGCTCCAGTGAGTTAGGATACCAAGTAGATACAAACTGACAGATGGCAGAGTACAGGGAGGCAATGAGACAAAGTTAGCCAGCATGATAGATACAACAACAGCCTTCTATTTTCCTTGATTTTTGCAGACATTACAAGAAAAGAAATGGTATTACAGGAAACTCCTCTTCATGAGGGGCATGTCTCAGCACTGGAAAAAGTGATGTTTACTCAACAGTACCATGAGTTAGGGAGTGAACTTTAGATGGGAGTAACACTGTAGAAAATGGAAAAGGTCAAGGAAAGCATCTGAAATTGAAACAAGTCACTTAATTTGATGCCATAAAGGAGAGGGAAAGCTTCTAAAATTGAAACAAGCCACTTATTTGATGCCATAAAGGAGCACTAAGAAAATAATGCAAAGCTGAGCAAGAAGATGACCAAAGCAATGAGATAGGAAAATGGTATTTGCAGCAAAATTTCAAGCTGCTGTGAGCAGGGCAAACCAACAGGGACTACAGTCAGAGAGGTGGAAGGTACAGTCATGAAACAGGAGATAAAGGTATTTGGAAATGCTTTGGACATTTAAATATGGTTTTGTTACACAGAACAAACTGCAATTACTGAAGTAACAGACATATGCAAACAGTAAGCAAGATAAGTTTCTGGAAAATCTGTATTATTGGTCAAGCTTAAGAATTGTAAATAGAAGAAAATAATTATTCAGCGAAAATTCTACTGTAAATGCAAGGGTTTGTTGCAGAAGTACATAGTGAGATACACAGTCTGTGAACATCCCCACCAGCCTGATGACCATTTCTCGATTCTAATTCTTTCATGGGCAAACCAGACATAAATGCCCGTCTGAATTTCTCAGGTTATTTTAGCTGTCCCAGTGTCTTTGGTAATTTGTAAAATTTTTCATCACTGCCATACATTATTTAAATCTGTGAATCATTCTGAGATAAAGACAGAATCTGAGTAAGAGATTGGACAGCGACCTGGTAAAAAATACAGCTTCAGTGAAGTAACTTGGCATGTCTGCTCTTCCTTGCTACATTTATTTATGATAGAGAACATATGAAAATTGTCTCTGTGGGTCACGGATTCACTTATTCATTGTTCATATTCAGTTTGCTCCCTGAGTAACAGCATCTGCAAAGAACAGAGTTCAGAGATAGTTTACAGTACTTACATGTAGAAATGTTCATTAACAGAAATGAATGGCCCCTCACCACATTCTAACTAGTGTCTCATAATCCTTAAAACATTTTTTTACACCGACATTCATATGGACTCCTAATTAAAAATATAGTCAATTTTACTGTGGATTGGACTGAGAAATTGATGTTGTTTTGTATCTATAGTGCAAAATAAAGCAAAATCTCATGCATGTTTAAAAGCAGAGGACACAAGGTCAGGGACTTGACTATACTGATTCAGTCTACCACAGAATCACCGAATGTTTGAAATTGGAAGGGACCTCAAAATGTCGTCTCATCTAACTCCATGCTCAAGCAGGAACACCCAGGCATGGTTACGCAGGACAATATCCAGGGAGCTTTTGAATATCTCCAGGGATAGAGACTTCACAACATCCTTGGGCAACCTGTGCCACTGCTCAGTCACCTTCACATTGAAAAAGTGTTTCCTGGTGTTTAGATGGAATCTCCTGAATCTTCTGTATTTCAGTTTGTGTCCATTGCCTCTCTTCTTGTCACTGGGCAACACAGGAAAGAGTCTGGTCCCACTTTTTTTCCACCCTTCTTTCAGCTATGTATATATTTTAGTAAGATCCTTAATGAGCGACCTCCTCACCAGGCTGAACAGTTCCAGATTTCTCACCCTTTCCTCATGAAAGTTGCTCCAGTCCCTTAACCACCCTATGGCCCTTCATCGGACTCTCTCCATGTCTCCAGCAACACAGAGCTGGACACAGCACTACACATGTGGTCTCCCCAGATGCTGAGTACAGGGGAAGGATTACATCCCTTGAGATTCTGGCATCACTCTTAAAGCAGCCCAGGATACCAATAGTCTTCTGAGTGTGAATGGTGCAGTTTTGGTTCATATTCAGGATGGTGCTCAGCAGAATCCCTAGGTCCCTATCTGTCAAACTGTTTTCCAGCATGATAGCCCCAGCTTGTACTGGTGCATGGAGTCGTTCCTCTCCAGATGCAGGACCTGGCACTTCCCCTTGTTAAAGTGATCCCTGGCAGGCAGCAATCCAGTCTAGATGATTGTCTGGGTTGACAGATGGTTGTCTTTATCCCCCTCAGCAGGGAAACACACATTCTGATGTCTCGCCATATCTTCCTGGGGTGGTCTTACATAGCTTGGGGTTAGGTGAATGAGGTTCTGTGATTGTAAACACATCTAACTCCTCCTCAATTTGGAAGATAGTGACCCTATTCCGCAGCACTAGGTTGTAAACAGCTAGGGTGGGGCAGGACCCTTACCCTGTATGCCAGAAATCACTAGTTTCCATCCTTCCCTCTTTCCAGAAGTTTCATTTTCATTGATGGTGGGGGTAAACACTGATTGCTACTGTTCTGTAAATGTGTTGTGAGGCTTTTCAAGTGCTGAATCTCAGTGAAGATCCTGTCTTTTTCCCTTTCTTCTTCTCTGATTCTTCTCTCATTTCTTCTCTTAACTCCTCCACTTTTCAGCACAGATCGTCCATGATGATAAACCTCCCCATGAGGACAGAGGTGTATCTCTCCTGGCCTCATCAACAGGCTCCAGGCACTCCTTCCAGGCTTGAACTTGTAGGGCTGATTCTGCTGCCTGAGAGTCAGTTTGTGTTGAAGCCTCTGCCCCTTCAGGGACAGGTGTTCCAACACTTACTGAGGAAAGTGCCCTATGACATGCTACAATCATGTACGAGGCTAGTACAGCAACAGAATTTTGCTTGAGGCCCCCTCTGACACCCTCTTACATTGTTTTGTGCAAACTGCAGTGTCTGTTGATCACCTCTGTTAGCTTCACTCACAGCACTTTAGCTGGGCTTACAGCACATTACATCTATGCATTCCTAATATGAGGGCATCAAAAGATACAGCTGTTCTAAGCATAACAGAATACAGTTTTTTATTCCTGGGAACACTAAAGAAACCCTTGCTGCTAAGTTTCTCTATGGTCTCTCTCTGTTTCTGTTACTAGACGCTGTAAAAAAAAAAGAGTACCTTCTTCATGACTATATGTCTGTAAGTCCACTGAGAAGGAGCTCAATTACTTTGAATCTTAGAACATGGATAAGAGTGAGTTTTCGTACCTATATATATCATTAGGTTAGCAAGAAATATGTGAATTCCTTCATTTCAGGCTTTTCTTAAATGCACAGAGGAAAACCTCAAAGAAGATGTTAGGGAAACTTCCCAGTCTGACCATTCAGAAGGTGCTCTGGCAGTCACACTTGCACCACCCCAGACTTTGCCAGGTTTCCCATGGTAGAGTCTCAGACATCTCATTCCACAAAGCCATTCATTCACAGTGCACTAACACAGAAACAGCCTGAGCTGGTGCCTGCAGAGACCCTGAACAAAGGACACCATGGGCTTTTATATCCCCACAGCCCAAGCACACCAAAGTCCACTACCCAGAGCTCAACCTGCAGCTGGCACTGCAGCTCCACACCGAGTATTGGCACCATATGTATTCCCCAAGAGAAGGATTTTAATAAGGTAGAATTAAAGTAGAGTATCCATGAAAAATATGTAGTGGAAGAAACAGTAAAACAGGATATTAAAGACAGTAAGAAAAAAAAAAAGTGAATTAAGGGAAAATAAAATGTCTAAAGAAACAGAGATATGTAATACCTACAAGAAAACTAAACATCTGGAGAGTTAAACAGACTAATCATCCAAACTAAGTCATCCTTGTTTCTATAGATTGATGACTCTCTCACCTTCTTTGCTGCCAAATACAATGTAAAGCATGCTTACCAAAAACCACAGATTGTATGAACTGTTGATTTATTTTTAGATCAAGGGATATCTTTCCCTGTATAAATAATAAAGCTAAGGATATATTTCTTCAGTTGAATTGTGGGACATGCAGGAATTCTTCAGTGCTACCTCAAGATATGATAAGATGGTAAATTCCAGATCATTTTCTTTCAGTGGAATACTCCCAATGCAGGTGATCTCCAGCTACAGTGCTAAAGGTCTGGCAGTGTGACATTTGTAAAAGCTTGGTATGAAATGTTGGGGTCCCTCTGGCTTCCTTCAGCCCTCTGTCTAGAGCATGCAGATGGAGAGGGCCAGCTGTCATCACTGACATCATGAATCCCACTGTTACCCATACTGCTGAGAAGACAGTTCTCTGGATGCCTGAACACAGCTGTTGCCAAACAGGGATATTAATGGAACAGAAAGCCTTTTGGAGAGGCTGTGGAGACACAACCCTCATGCTGACCAAGGGCATTGCCATTCTTCCTCACCTTGCTCCCAGAAAGAACAGGCTGCTTGCTTCAAAGGGCATAACAGAAGAGTTGTTCTGATATATTGCATCAGATGCATGCATTAGACTTTTTTACTTTTATGTTTCTTTCTAATTTCTTCTCATTTCTTTTTCAAAAATGCCTACAGTTGACATTATCTACCTTCCTCTTTAAATTTTGCAAGGGTTGTGTTTTGTGTTTGGACAGCACATGAGATCCAGAAGGTCCACACATGGAAATGGTAATAAGTTCTTCAAAAGATAAACACCTTTCTGGACTGGCAACTGGAGGACAATCAGGCTAATTTGAAATCACCCAAATGGCACTAGATGCCCATGTTAAGATAGCTAAATTAGGCTGTAAAGTAGGAGAGAATTCAGCTGTAGCTGTAGGTTCTTAGTGGAGAACGTTTGCATGTCATGAAGGTAGGTTTCTTAAATTTCCATTATGATTTGTCAAGAGAGAGGGATTCACCTTGACCATCAAGTGAGGCCCCTATGTGTTGCCACTGGAAATCCTAAATTGAGCTCCTGCTTCTAGTGAGATGAACGTGCATCTCAGCTCTCAGTTTCATCTCAATATTAAGAACCCATTTAACCCCTGACGTACTAGAAGAGTAAAATATAGGGATGAGACATAAGCAATGGGAAGTATGGGAAAGACATAATATAGAAAAAAGTGGTTAGATACCCTTGTGTGTTGCCACATAGGTGCAATTTATTACCCTAAGGTAAGAAGTTATGGTTAGAGGGATAAATCTGGGTCATTTTTGTGAACCTGGGCAATGACTGACATATGGAATTGTAAATCTGAATCCTCTGATGAGCTGTATCTCTGTGTCAGTTTTGTTTGTTTCCTTCATGTCTTCCACACAGCTGGAATTGGTTCAGCTTCCACTTATACTTTTACTAAGTATTCTAACAAATCCTGTGATTCACTAGGGAACCAGATGGGCTACCTTCAAGACATGAAATTACATGAGATAGAGTCTTATGGTCATTCTCATGTAGGATTTACTATTGCACAGAACCTCACTGCTGTAGGAGATTAACTTAATTGCTGTCATGAAATACCTTTATCACACCAGGGGAAACTTTTTAATATAATTGATGTCTTCCTCTTAAATATAGAATAATGATGGTTGCAATATATTATCTAACACTTATCAAACCTGAACAAACTGATCTTGTAATTTTATTTCCTGGTGTTTTACTGGTAAGAACGGCATGAAATCTACACTTTTCCTCAGGTGCAGAAACTGAAATAAGACAGAATGAAAGTAAAAACTGGAG
>NW_020955393.1:292278-298573 GCF_003031625.1 Empidonax traillii | reverse complement strand
ACAGTGGGAGAATTTCTCTTTTGCCCCTTACAGGCCTCTTATATAGAACTGCAGTTTTTTATACCTATGTGCTTGGTCACACAGTATTATTATTCTGCACAAATAAATGGTAAGCCTACAAATCACATGATCCCAGTGTGTTTTGCTATAAAATAGATTTATTAAATACAGACTATCCTCTTCTTTTCATTACTAGACATTTAGCCTGTGAAGCAGTCCTTGAAAGGAAAGAAAAAACATATGACAACTAGTAATTTGCAAGAGCTGGATCTGCTTCAGTGAACAATAGCATTACCTGAGATAGTCTCGAAGTCCAATAGTGAGCTCATAGGTCAGACAATACCAGACCTCCTTCAAATAACAGAATGGCTTCTCTCAGGCACTTTGTATTTCTGTAAAAGTCTGTGTGTCATCTTGCTCAAATAAGTAGAGAGAAGGCAGGAAATACAGAGAATGAGAAACCTGTGGAAGAGCACAATAGAAGGAAAAGAAATAATTTTAATCTCTCTGGACCTAACTAATTGTGAAGAGAAAAAGACTGATGTCTCCAGTTTAAGTAAATCATTAGTAATTTTCTGCACTAAGAGAAATAGCTGAGTTCACAGAGATGTGATAAAGGTTTAAAATCATAAGTGCATAAGTGCAATGTAAGACATAGTAGGAAATACTCTTAAAAGGCAAATGCAGTGACAAAAACTCCTTATTGCTTTTAATAGATAATAAATGGGATTCCTCTGAGTTAACTTTTCACATGTAGATTTCAGGCATATGGCAAGGATTTTTTTTTCAGAGTACTCAGATAAGGAAGGATATCAACTAGAACAAAGATAGTTTAAATTATTCCACAAGATATGACATGGATGTAACAAAATACTAGAGAGAGTTCTGACTTCACCACACAGTCATTGTGTGTATGTAACAAAAAAGTTAAGGGACCTTTAACATTAAAACTAGGGAAAAATGAAGTAGAAGACTTGACATGACTCTTATAATGAAGATGCACCTGATATGGCTTTATTAAATCTAGATTCCTTTATTAATAAAGTAAGTACACTTAGTAGAAGCATGATGACAAGAAATGCACTGTCATTGTTAATACATTAATCCTAGAGAAAATGTAAACAGCACTAAAGGGACTTATGTGTCTGCCTACAAAATCACGTGGGTTGAAACCTAATTAATTTCTTTTATATTTAAAACATTTCCTGAAAATATCTGAAAGCTAGCATGAGTACTGCTGCAAGTTCTTCTAAAAATAAGATATTTATTGAAAATAAGTTTAAAATGCTAGTACTCTTTGTGCTACTTACAATATTTTTGTGGATCTTTTCCTGTCCTTTTTTTTCTACTCAGCCAAGACAGAGAAGAATTCTGCATGTTTTATGAACTTTTTCACCAGAGCAATAACTGTGTCAAAATGTTGTAGCAATTTGCAGATCAAATCTAATCACTGAGGGAAAAAAAAATCATATGTAATGTATTTTACTTTCTTAAATTGCTCTTGGATACCTTTGAAGAAGAAAAAAAAACAATATTTGGCATATGTGTTATCTGTAAGAATGCAATTTTTTTGCACAGCTATGTTTCTCAGCATGCAGATAAATATCCCATATCTCTAGTACGGAACATTTGACAACAAGTATTTCCACATCCAGATGGAAAGGATAGGATTTTAACAGCTTATATTTCCAGCCTGTTGCCTATAATTTTGTAGGCCCTGATTCAGGCACGAACATAAATTTATCTTTAAGCATCTGCTTTCATCTCATTAAGCACATGTTTAAGTCTTGTCTTGAAAAGGGATGCTCTCTGGAAAAAAGATCTTGAGTGATGCTATTCTCTGCTTTTGACACTGAATTTAGTCAATGGGTCTTGCAAGCTGCAATTTAGAAAAAACTTTCTTACTTTCAAATTAGCTTACTGCATCTGGTGTTTCTTCTCTCTCCCTCTCTTTTTTCTTTAAGGAATGAAAGAAATTTATGATACTTGCAACTGCATGTCACATGCTTCCTTCTCTAGTCTCCTTCTCTTCTATTGTTCTAATGTTTTCTCTACTGCTTTCTCACAGGTTTTGAATGTTATTGATTCCCTCAAATTTCAAAACAAAAAGATGAGTTTAGTGAGAATAGCTAGTTTCCTTCCCCATGTTATACATTAATAGAACTTCTGTTGCTTTTTATTGCAATTCTTTGAGTCATCACAGCTACCTCTTTTGTACTGCTTCACAAGCAGTAAAAGAAGTGGTGTTGTGGTAAACATCAGACCATTTGTAGCTGCTAAAAGGTTTAATAAAGTAGGAGCACTTAGCACCATTCCAGTTTGCATCTAAATAAACGGCAGAACTGCAGCTTGTAAGACTTCATTGAATAAATTCGCTACTAGAAGCCCAGATGTCTGCAATCTCTAAAGAGGTCCTTGGTCCCAAGGGTTCCCTGATTTAAGAATTATAAAATTTTGGGAAATTTTGTATAGCATGAAATTTGAGAATCATTAAGAAAACCAGGAACACTACAGATCTGATATTTAAGATAAGTATAATCTAAAAGGCTACTTTTATTAGACAAAAGAGGTTGGTATATTATTTCCCGTTGTAAGAGAACATCAGGTTTGCGATCACCTAAAGAACCTGTATATACATAACTTTGTGAGACATGATGAGATGCATTCTAGGGTCCTGAGGAAATTGTCAGATGCAGTTGCCAAGCTACTCTCAATCTTCTATGAAAAGTCGTGCCAGTGAGTAAAGGGAAATATTATACCCAATTTTTAAAAGGACGAGAAAAAAAGGACCATGGGAACTATCAATCAGCCTCATGTCTGTGATCAGTAAGATGATGGAGCAAATCCTCCTCGGGGAGACATCAAAATGTATGAAAAAGAGGGATTTGATTAGAGACAGACAACATGACTTCACCAAGGAAAAAGACCTGACCAATCTAGTGACCTTCTATGATGGAGTAACTGCGCCAGTGGAAAAGGGAACAGTTTCAGATGTCATTTACATAAACCCCTGTAAAACATTTGCATGACCCCCCTTAACAATTTTCCCAACAAATTGGAGAGACGTGTTTGACTGACGGATTGTTAGATGGGTAACAAAATGACTAGATGGCCTTGTCCAGAGAGTCAACATTAACAGCTCAGTGTCCAAGAGGAAATCAGTTAATATATCACACCCTCAAAAGTTCGTACTGGGACCAATACTATTTCTTATCTTCATTAATGTCACAAACAGAGATTGAGCGCACTCTCAGCAAGTCTGCAGGCTGCAGATGATGCCAAGCTGAGTGGTGCAGTTGATCTGCTAGAGTGAAGGGATGCCATCCAGAGAGGCCCTGACAGGTTTGAGGAGTAGATAAATGTGAACGTCTTGAAGTTCAACAAGGCCAAGCACAAGGTCCTTGGGTTGAGAAAATGCCAGTAACAGTACAGACTGGGCTAAAAATGAATGAAGGGCAGAAATGTAAGGAAAGACTTGGGGATAATGGTGGATGAAAAATTGAACATAAACTTGCAATATGCCCAGAATGTTAACCATACTGTATGTTGCATGAAAAGAAACATGACTAGTAGGCCTCTGCTCTGCTCTTGTGAGATCCACTTGAAAGACTGTGTCCAGGCCTGGGTCCCCAGCAGAAGACATACACCTGTTACAGGGGGTCCAGAAGAGGAAAATGGTCAGAATGCTGGAGCACCTCTCCTATGAAGTTAGGTTGAGACACTCAACCTGGATAAAAGAAGGCTCTAGGGACACCATATTGTAGCCTTTTAATATATAAAGAGGGTTTATAAGAAAGGTGAAGACTTTCTAATGGGGCCTGTAAGTGACAGAAGAAGGAGTAGCATTTTTAAACTGAAAGAAGGTACGGTTAGACTGAAAATAAAGATTAATTTTTTTATTTTCAGGTTGGATGAGATTCTGCGTAACTTACTTGCTCTTTGTCTCAGGCAGACTGGGAGCTTTAGACAAAGTTTTCAAGAAAAGCCCTCCAACTGAGTCATGAAGTGCAGAAAGGACCTCCTTGCTTTCTGAACCCCTGCCCATGGAGAAACCTAGGTGCAGCTGGATCCAACCTTAGCCCTAGACTTTTCCGCAGTTTATGGCTAAAGGATTATACATGTGTAATTAGACCTTTATATAACTTTGTCCCTCAGAATTAAGGATGGAAAATCAAATATATTTATCTAAATAAAATGAATGATTTATATAAATTGATTAAATAATGATAATGATTAGACAAAAATACCTTAATCAGAATTATTTAGTACACAGTATGGATGTAGTTACTAGTACAGTGCACTATTTTTGAAGCAAGACTGAAGCAATTATATTAAAACAATTATATTGAAGCAATATTAAAGCTAGCAAAGCAATTATTAAATCGAGATTGATGTTATTTATTTATACCAACCCTCCTGGTCAAATCTCTTTCAATCAGCCTTGAGAAGTAACCTTGAGGGATATTCCCACACAAGGGAAGTTTCTTCACACACCTTAGGGAGGCACATTAGATGTCTTTGCTGTGCAAAAGTGAGATTGGCTTTTTTTTAGTGTAAAGTGGTTGACAGTCATATGCATTTTTTAGATTATTTGTTGTCAGACTTACTCAGGAAAATACATTCTGTGCTGAAAAAGGTGTTAGCAGTCCTGTTCAGCACTTCTGTATCAGGGTCCGCACATCCTTGCTGCTCCCAGCCTCAGTCAGGGAGTCTTGCACGTCCTTGTGGCAGGTCTGATAGTTTGATCAAGCTGGTCTCAGCATTCTTCTGCACTAAGAACAGCAGATCCTCCTTGCTCAAGACGCTACTAGTAATGAAGTTTGAGCTGATGCATCCCCTCTTAGGCAGGTAGTCTCACTATACTCTTGCACTAGTGGATCTAGTGCAAGATGTTCCTGTCCGTAGAGGAAGAGTTGGACTAGGTGATTTCTAAGTCAGACTTTTAACAGTTCCATACTTATTTCTGACATTGAAAGCAATTCTAAAGGGAAGTGTGATACCATGAATAAATCTCTTAATCCTTATTGACACAGAGCAACTTGACTCTTGGCAGGCCTAGCAATATCACAGGTTTTGAGAAGCACGGCATGCATTGGTACTACCCTTTAAGGTACTGATACCTCTTCTTTCCTACTCTTGAAGTCATGTTGTGCAGCAAAAGCAACAACATCTGCTAAAAAGCAACTCACCTGTATGAAACCAAACTGCATTAAAATAAAATTAATCCAAGCCCTGTAACACTGTAAAATAAGTAAAACATCAGAGTGATTTTTTACAATGGTGGGGTAAGGATACGAACTTAGTTTCAAGATAGTCAGGATGAGTCTGATTAAATAACAAAGGACATGTAAAAATGGAACTCTAATCCTTATTTCAAAAATCACACTTCAACAATTACTCACTTATTTACTTGCAGTATCAATAATCTCCCTTAGTGTTTTATCACTCTATGGCATTCCCTTCCAAATCAAATACTTGGAATTACAACCTCATTAGGCAGTATGACACCTGATAGCACACATGCGCTCCACCAACAGAGAGTGAAGATGCTGTCACTCTAAGACCACGCTCTCCTCTGTATAATCTCTGCAGCTGGCAGACTCAGATCATTTAGGTGAGCTACAGATCTATGTGGAACTTTCCCTCTGATTGAAGCATGCCTTATACATTTGAAGACCTCTAATTTTCTGGAAAGTTTAGTTTGAGGCTTGGCTATGATCCAGTATGACTGGCTGAAATACAATGTGTGAAAATCAAATGATTACGCTAAGATTAGATTTCTGAACTTCTTCAAACAGTACTGATCCTGCAATAATGTTGACATATTTACTTTTTCTGAAGAGTTTTGGTCTGAAATGGTTCTCTTCCTTGCATAGACTAGGAGAAATACGTATAGCAATCTCCGAAATGTTAATTCCTTCCAAAGGGGGAAATTGGATGGCTGCATTTCCTTATTTTCTTTTTTATTCTTTCAGTAAAGTGGATTCACAAGTTTGCTATAGGAGCCATTCAGGAAATGTGAGTGAAAGGACCTTTGTGCTGAAAACCACAAACCATTATCACCTACTCAGAAGGTTTTGATTCTTTATAATCTGTTCATTCTTGCACCTAGGAAGCACTATTGCAGTTTATACAGTTTGAAAGAAATACAGTTACGTAATTTGATGAAATAATTTGAACATTGCTTGTACATTACATTTCCTTTTATAAACCATTTAGGAATGGTTAAAAAACAGAGGCTATGCACACGTGCACATAAGAAAATTTATCTTCTGACATTTGCATATTTTATATA
>NW_020955393.1:290120-292113 GCF_003031625.1 Empidonax traillii | reverse complement strand
CACTATTGCAGTTTATACAGTTTGAAAGAAATACAGTTACGTAATTTGATGAAATAATTTGAACATTGCTTGTACATTACATTTCCTTTTATAAACCATTTAGGAATGGTTAAAAAACAGAGGCTATGCACACGTGCACATAAGAAAATTTATCTTCTGACATTTGCATATTTTATATAGATACAAATTTAAACTTTAATTAATACCCTCCACTCCTGTATTTGAACATCTTTATATATGCTGAATAGAAATAGAAGGCTTCATCAATTTGCTGGGGCACTGATATTTCTGAGGTCAAAATCCTGATAGACTATTTTATTTTAAGTGCTATTTGGTAATGGTTCATTAAAAAAAAAAAAAAAAGTCACAAAAAGAATTTTGCAATTTATAGTTATTTGTCTTTTGGGTGCTGGAGCAAAAATTACCCTTTGATTAAAGTATTATTAATAATTTCTTAATTATTTGCACTTAATTATTGCACTCCTATTACTCCCAGGTACAAAGGAGTAATAAATATGCCTGTGTGTGCCAAGTGTTTCTGAGACAGGTCAAATGCACTGGCTTATGTCAGCAACTGAGCATGCAGTAACATGTAAACTATTAATTTCTACAAAAATTAGATTTAAATGCATGGTTTACTTCCTAAGGCTGACCTGTAGAAATTCTTACTGATGGGCTGTCTCAGTCCACAATTAAGAATTTCTATAGACTAGGTTTTGGGGAATCTCCTTTAAGCAGAGGGTGTAATGTCAGGTGTCCATTAGCAGCTATTTTTTGATATCTCAGAATTTATTTCATTTCTGAGAGCTCACTTAATACAATTCTCAATGTGTTAATTTTATTTCATTTGGTAATCTTTTTTTTTTCTTTCCTCTAATTTTATCCAGAAGTGGTATAATTTAACAGTTAATTCTGCAGTTAGGAAATTTCTCTCTAAATTTAAAGTAGATTTCAATCCTAGTTAGAGTAATACTGGAAAAGCAAATTCACCTCTAGGCAGGGTGTTGTAAAGGAATAATCTTTATTTTAGGTCATCCCATAATTGATTATTTTAAACCAGTGATTAAATGCCTAGGTAGTGCTAACTTATACAAATATAAAACTTAAAATTTATCTAGATGTTGTAGGCTTAAAACAATAAAGATTGGATACAGGACTATGTTCATGTTTGTATAGAGATAAATACATATGCACTACAGAGCTAAATATTTAACTGAATTGTATAAATTAATTTCTTGTGTAACTTTACTGCCTCATCTGTTCTGCTCCTGATGTCCCATCAAACCCAAGCTTTGCATTCTTAATCTGTAAATTGCTTCAAATGGATTCCTTTGTTGTTGTTGTTTTTGTTAAATCAAATTGCCATAAAAATGTTTCCTCCCTCTCCTTACAGATTTGGCATTTCTTCTCTGAGGCAATTGGGCTAGAGGCCAAAACTGTAGAAAAATCAGTCCTGGATCAGTAACAAGTTTTTATACACAAACACACTATGATTTTAAAGTTTATTATCACATTTCTCTAAAGAGCTAGAAATGGGAGCTTGCTTTCTTGGAAATTAGAGATTCTTATTTTCCCACTGGGGTGCCCAATCCCTCATTCAAATTCTGAAAAGGTACAGGAAAACAGATGTTTAAAGCCATTATGTCTTCTTTATGAACAAAAATGGGCTTCATAACATGATCTTTTTTTAAACAACATTTATCATAGTTTACCCCCAATATGTGGACACTTATCTTCAACACATAAATATTTTTATTCCAAATTTCATCATGAAACCTCATAATTTTCATGTTCTACAACTTCTGTATCTTTATAGACAAAAAACTCTGGTTAGATTTCTTTATATAGTTTTCCCATTTTGATAGTAAAAGTGCAGATTCCACAATAGTTACTAATGTAACACAATCTGACTAGATATTTTTTCCCCACAAAGTACAAACCAGAATAATGCTAGTGAAGTAAAGATTCCATGACGCATCAGTGGCATATTTCA
>NW_020955393.1:284182-289769 GCF_003031625.1 Empidonax traillii | reverse complement strand
AAAAAAAAAAAAAAAGGACACATTTATTATTTTCATTGGAATATTTTTACTCTAGATATAACAGTTGGGATAGAATGCTTCTTCCCCCCCCCCCCCCCCCGAAAATTAAATTTTTTTTTATTTTGTTTTGTAATAAATTTCATTTAGAATTAATTCAATATTCCAGCAGGGATGTTGGTGATAACCCAGAAAACGTTTTGACCAGCCCTCATCATTATTCAGTTCTTTTTATTATTACTGGAGGTTTCAGTAGTGACCATGCCCCTGGGAAATGAAAGAGAACTTCAATCTTTAGAAGCCTGACAAAGGACAGCTATAGTTTTTCAGAACTGGTATATTATGGGTTTGTGTCATTTATATTTTCATTTTGTTTTCCTATGAAAAATGATTTTGAATGGAAAACATATGTATGTTTATGTTGTTATAAAAGAGACAGAATTTGCAGTAAAGCTGACTTAATGTTGGTACAGATAATAGACACTTTGCTTTTCATAACTTTCTCAGCCAAGCTATACTACTTTACAATACATTAACATAGCTTTTCATGTTTAATATCCTTGTGGAGGAGGCTGAATGAAAAGAAGGGAAAATTGCCCATGCTTAATAATATTAGCATTTAAGTTGTCCCACTAGACTTTAAAATTTGCACCTCATTAAAGCAAAGATTGTGCTTGAAGGACAGATTACAAGGAAGTAGGAACAGAAGAAGCAACGAACATGTTATTGAGGTAAATGGGGTAAGACAGCTGAATTTTGTTTCTTAGAGTCTGATTTTTGTGAACTGTTTGTTTGCATCCAACAAAGAAAAAAACCACTTTGAAATGGAACCTCAAACCTAAAACCTAAAAGACAACAGTGTTTAGGTTTCTTTTTTAAGCATTAGGATTAAGATTTTTAGTGATGGTTTCCAGCATGGTTGAATCAATAGGACATTAGTATTTTTATTAGTAGTTTGAGGGTTCTGTCTAAGTTCAGAGATTAATAAAATAAAGAAGGTGTAGGTGACATTTAACTAAAGTAACTTGAATTCCCTTTAGTAATTAATCTAAACACTTTTATGGAGACTGCCTCTCAAAAACCTCACAGTAGTACTTTATATTTCCACATCATCTTCATAGACAACTGTAGGTAGCCAGCACCTGAAAGCCTGATTTCTAGTGAGAGAGGTCTCTCTTGACCATAAATGAAGCATAGGGAAATAGGTTAGATTTGAGGGATTTTTTAGATGTGCATTTGATTTCCTTGACTAGGCGTAGACATCTGGGGTGCCCTACAGTATCTGAGACACTCATATGAGGCTATAAACCAGAATCAAGCATTGTTTTCATGTAGGGGCAAAAAAAGGCTAACTGTATTAACTCCTTCATGTAACCAATCCAAATAAATCCTTACTGTCTTCCAGTAAAGTCAGTTAAGTTTTTACAATGTCTATTATTAACTCTCCACACCAGTAAGAATTCATGTTCATGAAGTAAGTGTGGATTGATAGTCAGATGAGCAGTGCTCATTTAAGGCAAAGTTTCAATAATGTATAGGCTGGCTGTACCTCATTGTCTCTATATGGAGTTGTCTTCTCCTTTCTCCATTAATTTAGTAAATACAGACTCCACTCAAGTGATTTTGATGGCTGATACATCGTCCCTTTTATAAGTTATGCATGAGTTCAGCTAAAAAGGCCTGAGCTTTTGACTCCTTGTTAATTATACTAATAATTTATCTAGTTGCTACACCCTTGTTACAGGAAGGGAATAGGCAAGTAGAGATCCAGGTGGCATATTGTCTTCCTATTCCAAACAGGTAGAGTGCAGATAAATACTTAGCAGTTAATACTATTTCTAACCCTGAGACATGGTTCAAGGCCAAGTTTTCATGCACTAATTGCACTGTTTCAGAAAAGCTTACCTCCTGGAAGCCATTTTCTGTTCACTGGAGTGGCTAAATAAACACAGTCTGTGTGATTTTTCTTCCCAGACTAAATTATCTCTTTTGGATGCTTTGACTACTCGACCAATCCAGTTTTTTTTTAAAGAAAACAAACATCACATTACGGACTGTGTTTGGGCAAACAAAAGGGTACACTTTAGAATGAAATTCTTGGAAAACCAAAATTGAAAGCAGGCTTGGTCTGGTGTAATTTTTCTGTGTTGTGGTGCTTATTTGAGAAAAACTCCTCTCAGCAACACCACTGGAAGAGAAAGGATAGAGGTGAAAAACACAAAAGAAACTCTGGGTTTTGCTACTGGGAAAAAAAGGTACCATAAGAAGGAATAGATTTAATTTTTTTTCACTGAGGGAGTTGCTATTTTTCCAGGGTTTTTTTCTGACCTCATAGTGAGTAGATAGAAAGGATCAATAGAGTTCTTCTAAACGGAAGAGCTGGGAACATAAAAGTTTTACACAAGTCATTACTTGTGAGTAATCACTTCTAATTCATATGTTTTATCAGATTCTTGTATTCTTAGTATGACTGTACAATAATGATGCATCTGTGTTGCACCTAGAAGAGTTTTCTTGGGAGTATTTCATAATTCCCAGGATGGGCTGAGATATATGTCCAGAACTTCATTCTGCCTTATAGATGACCATTATTTAAGTAATCTAACAATGTTTCCTCTAGGTAGGCTGGTACTGGGCAAGGTATTTAGCCACAGTGTGTTAAGTAGACCTCGAGGAAAATTCTACTTGCTGGCCTACACTGGCTATGCTTTTTTGTTTGGAGTATTTCCCACCAGTTCAGAACCAGCCCCTTAAACACTATAAAGAATATGGAGAGTAGCTCTTTGTTGTGGTTTTGTTCTGGGTCAATTTGCTTTCCACCCCCCACACAATTACTACTAGTTGAGAGAAGGTTTTTGCAGACAAAAGAGAGATAGGATTTTTATTACTAGTAAAAGAAAAACTACTAATAAATTAAAAACTAAAGAATTATATCTACAACAATTTCTACTCAAGTTGAAGTGTTATAAATTATCAGAAATACTTCTTCTCCTTTTATACTAGTCCAAGGAGAAGAAGTAGTCTCATTTTGTATTTTCGGAGTTCCAGTTCTCTCTCTCTAGTAATAGATCTTCAGTAGCAGCAGTATTCTCGTTGCAGCTGGAGCTTTTTCTCTCTCTTCCTCACTCTGTGTTGGCTTCCAGGGCTGAGCTTACCCCTCTCCTTGGCTAAGACCGAAGGCTGGAGGTTACCCAGATCCCGAAGGGTTTCCTTCCATAAGCTTGCAAGGGGACACTTGCTTACTATGGATCTTCTTCCACAGGGTTACAGGGGATAATGGCTTAAGAATTCACCCCTGTTTCCCTATGGAGGTCCCTCCCCATGGGAGAACAGTCCTTGATAGACTTCTCGGCATGGGTCTAGCACGGATCCACACACGCACGGATCCCAACATCTCACATGGGCCGTCTCGCTCCAGCATGAGATTTCTCAGGGTCACAAAATCTTCAACAGCAGTATGGATCCACACACACATGGATTTCAATATCCCACCTGAGTCGTCACTGCTCCAGCACAGGTTTCCCTCAGGGTTACAAATCTCCACCAGGACTCTGCCTCACTTCAGTCCTTCTCATGAAGTCTCGGTTCTCTTTGGTACATCCACAGACTCCTCTATCAGCTGCATGGGGGGTCTCCTTACTCTAACAAACTTTTACAAGTAGCAGGGTTTACTTTTCAGTCTTTTCCCTGCTGAAGAGAGAGAGCAAAAGGGGGAAGAAGCAGCTCTCCCCTCTTCAAACTTTTCTTCTTTCTCCTCTGGCTGCTAGTTTTGACCTTGGAGGTCCCTTATCTCTTCACTGGAATTTTTCTGCAGCGGTTTCTGTCCAAGCAGTTCGTCTTTTAAAGTTTTTTTTCTTCACTCTCTTACAAGAGAGAAAGGAGAACTTCAGTGCTACACCTGCTCCCCCCACCCCGGCCCAAGCCGGGGGAGGAGGGAGTCTGGCCCTGCTCGGGCCCGCTACTCCTCTCCCCTACATGGCTGCTGCCCCTAATTTCAACTGCGCCAACAAACCTTCTCTTCCGTTTTCTTGAAGATGTAATTAGCAAAGGTGTCACTGGACTTTTGATTGGCCTTTTTGTCCAGAAATTACCTGGACAAAACCATCCTCAGCCCCAGGGATGGACTGGTGAGTAAAACCACGACACTCTTACATCCTTTAAATCAGTGCTGCAGTTCAGTTTACAAAGCAGCATAGGAGCAGCCAATATGCCGATATGACACAAGATATATGCAAGTGTGCTGAAAATACTCTTACTATATTATCTTTTTTCAGTTATAGCTTATTTAAAATCACCAAAGTGAAAATCATCTTAAGAGTGCAAATCTTATTTTATTACAGTAAAAGGATTCAAAGATACTTTAATTATATAACACATATTCCACACAAAGAGCATAATGCATGCAACTCCCAAGTTTTTTTTCATTACCTTTTTGGTAAACTAGAAATTGACTCAGAAGATGTGAAAGAAGAATGCATAAATTCTGGATTCAGATGCTTTTATTATGTAAAATATACGTCAGAATTTCATTTTAACTTTCTCGTATGTGACCCTTGGATAACAGAAAAAACAACCTGTCTGGGTTGGAATTAATGCTGGAAGAAATATGAAAATAAGCATTTTCTTTGAAGACATTCAGTATGATTACAGCCAAGAAGTTATCTCACTTATTAGGACACATGACATATATTCATATTCCCTCATTTCCAGAAATAAGTATCCTGAAAAAGAACTAAAGCACCCAAGTCACCTGTATGGTTAAACTTAAGTGGTTCCTCTTCTTGTGTCTGAAATGATAGCCATGTTTTAATTTTGTGAGACCAGTGAACTTCCTTCTCAAGGGCTGATTTGAGATGACTGAGTTCCCTGTAGTTATACAAAATCTATCTGCTACTAACAAAGATCAGACAATAAAAGAAAATCTATTATAAAAGGCATTCTTAGTATACTTTCCTCATTGGCTTTCTAGTGACTGATCTTGCTAAATCAATACTCACTACTGCAGGCAATCCTTTGCCATATCTTGCTGTCTTTGGACCAAGTCCTACCTTCATTTTTACTTGTGTGGCAATACAAGGACAACAGATCTACACATGAACAGACAAAAGAGGAATATTCTCTGGTAGGACCTAGTGAATGTCTATAGTTTGACATCTTTTCAGTTATGTTCTATTGATTAGCTTTATGATGAAGAAGAAAAGAAAAAATATTTAGGGTTGTGACAAGGACCAGGTTTCATTTTCTGTAGTAAATCAGTGTAAGCTTAAATACAAACACACAATAGCAAATACTTTTATCAGGCAGGAAATGGGGCAAAAGAAGCAGCAATAAAAACAGTTGCTGCACAGAAGCTGCAGAGGAAAAGATGTATAAATAGCAAATGTAAAGAAACAGGCAAGAGCAAAAATTCAACCTTGTCAAAGAAACCCTAGCTATAATATCCACAGCAAACTCAGCTTCCAAACAGACAGTCCCTGCAGGAAGAAGGAAATCTCCCAGTAACAGCCTTTCAAAGGGAGTGCCCAAGGAGGCAGGATTCCCATCCCAGTGTTCCCAAAACAAGCTCTCTTCTCCTCAGATGCAAAAAGAA